>NW_004949132.1:3227577-3237200 GCF_000317375.1 Microtus ochrogaster | reverse complement strand
GGTTGCTTATGTACAATATCATATCAACTTCAAATAACAAAAGTTTGACTTCTTCCTTTTCAATTTGAATCCTCTTAATATCCTTATGTTGTCTTATTGCTATTGCTAGAATTTCAAGCACTACATTGAAGAGGTATTGAGAGAGTGGACAGCCTTGTCTTGTTCCTGATTTTAATGGAATGGCTTTGAGTTTCTCTCCATTTAATTTAATGTTAGCTGTCGGCTTGTTGTATATTGCTTTTATTATATTTAGGAATGAACCTTGTATCCCTAATCTCTCCAAGACCTTTATCATAAAGGGATGTTGAATTTTTTCAAATGCTTTTGCAGCATCTAATGAAATGATCATATTTTTTTTCATTCAGTTTATTTATATAATGGATTACATTGATAGATTTTCATATGTTGAACAAGCCCTGCCTCTCTGGGATGAAGCCTACTTGATCATAATGGATAATTTCTTAGATATATTCTTGGATTCGGTTTGCCAGTACTTTATTGAGAATTTTTGCATTGATGTTCATGAGATTTATTGGTCTGTAATTCTCTTTCATGGTTAAGTCTTTGTCTGGTTTTGGTATCAGGATGACTGTAGCTTCATAAAAGGAGTTTGTCAATGACTCTTCTGTTTCTATTTTGTGAAACACATTAAAGAGCATAGGTATTAGCTCTTCTTGGATGTTCTGGTAGAATTTTGCATTGAAACTATCTGGTCCAGGGCTTTTTATGGTAGGGAGAGGTTTCTGATGACAGCTTCTAATTCCTTGCAACTTACAGACCTATTTAAATTGTTCACCTGGTCTTGATTTAATTTTGGTATATGGTACTTATCTAAAAAATGTCCATTTCTTTCACATTCTCTACTTTTTTGGCATACAGGCTTTTGTAGTAAGATCTAAAGATTCTCTGAATTTTCTCTGTGTTTGTGATTATATCCTCCTTTTCATTTCTGATCTTGTTAATTTGCCTGTTCTCTCGCTGCCGTTTGATTAGTTTGGATAGGGGTTTGTCAATCTTGTTTTTCTCTAGGAACCAGCTTTTTGTTTCATTGATACTTTGGATTGTTTTCTGTTTCTATTTTGTTGATTTCAGCCCTCAGTTTGATTATTTCCAGTCATCTACTCCTCCCTCGTGAATCTGCCTTTTTTTTTTCTAGAGCTTTCAGGGATGCTGTTAAGTCTCTAATGTGTGTTTTCTCAGTTTTCTTTATGTGGGCACTTAGTGCTATGAACGTTCCTCTTAGCAATGCTTTCCTAGTGTCTCATAGGTTTGGGTATGTTGTGTCTTTGTTTTTATTGAATTCAAGGAAGACTTTAATTTCTTTCTTTATTTCTTCTTTGAACCAGAGGTGGTTCAGTAGTTGACTGTTCATTTTCCATGAGTTTATAGGCTTTCTGGGGTTAGAATTGTTGGTGAATTCTAACTTTATTCCATGATAATCTGATAGTATAGAGGTGGTTACTACAATTTCCTTGTATATGTGGATGTTTGCTTTGTTACCAATTATGTGATAAATTTTTGAGAAGGTTCTATGATATGCTGATAAGAAGGTATATTCTTTTCTGTTTGGGAGAAATATTCTATAGATGTCTGTTAAGTCCATTTGTTTCATTACATCTGTTAGTTCTCTTATTTCTGTGTTAAGTTTCTGTCTTGATGACCTGTCCATTGGTGAGAGAAGAGTGTCGAAATCTCCCACTATTAGAGTGTGTGGTTTGATGTATGTTTTAAGTTCTAGTAATGCTTTTTTTTTTACATACATGTGTGCTTTTATATTAGGGGCATAAATATTCAGGATTGAGACTTCCTCCTGATAAATTGTTCCTGTTATGAGTATAAAGTGTCCATCTCCATCTCTTCTGATTGATTTTAGTTTGAAATCAATTTTGTTAGGTATTAGTATAGCCATACCCACTTGTTTCTTTTGTCCATTTGATTGGAAAACCTTTTCCCAACCCTTTACTCTGACGTAGTGTCTGTCTTTGAGTTTGAGGTGTGTTTCTTGTAAACAACAGAATGTTGGATCCTGTTTTCGTATCCATTATCTTAACCTGTGCCTTTTTATAGGTGAATTGAGTCTATTGATATTAAGTGATATTCATGACCAGTGGTTGTTAACTCCGGTTATTTTTTCTGGTTGTAGGGTTTGTGTGTTTCTCTTCTTTGAATTGAGCTGGTGGAGCGTTGTCACATGCCTGTGTTATTATGGGTGTCGTTGGCTTCATTGGTTTGTGATTTTCCTTCTAGTATGTTCTGTAAGGATGGGTTTGTAGCTAGATATTGTTTAAATCTGTTTTTGTCCTGGAATATCTTGTTTTCTCCATCGATAGTGAATGCAAGCTTTGCTGGGAATAGTAGTCTCTTAGTTTCTGCAGCGCATCTATCCAAGACCTCCTGGCTTTCTTGGTTTCCATTGACAAGTCAGTTGTAATTCTGACAGGTTTCCCATTATATCTTACTTGACCTTTTTCCTTTGCAGTTCTTAATATTCTTTCATTATTCTGTATGTTTTGTGTTTTGATTATTATATAGCAACAGATTCTTTTTTTTGATCCAGTCTATTTGGTGTTCTGTATGCTTCTTGTACCTTCATAGGAATATCCTTCCTTAGGTTGGGAAAGTTTTCTTCTATAATTTTGTTGAATATATTTTCTGGTCCTTTGAGCTATAATTTTTCTCCTTCTTTGTAGAAGGAGCTGTGAGCAGGCCTGCTTTTCATCACAGTTCCTGCATGGCTAGTTTAGCCCCGGAAATAACAACACACAAATTGTATTCTTTTAAACACTGCTGGCCTGTTAGTTCTAGCCTCTTATTGGCTAATTCTCACATCTTGATTAACCCATTTCTAAAAATCTGTGTAGCACCATGAGGTGGTGGCTTACTGGGAAAGATTCAGCATGTCTGACCTAGCAGCTGGCTTCATGGCATCTGACCTGGAAAGAAGAGTCATGGCATCTGCCTAACTTCCCTTCTTCCCAGTTTTCTGTTCTGTCTACTCCACCTACCTAATTTTCTGTCCTATCAAAGGGCCAAGGCAGATTCTTTATTAACCAAAGAAATTAACACATAAACAGATGACTGTCCTCCATCATTTCCCCTTTTTCTGTTTAAAAAAAGAAAGACTTTAACTTTAACATAGTAAAATTACATATAACAAAACAGTAATAAAGCAAGAATTACAGTTGCAATATCTATATCTATTTTATCTTTTATCATAACAATGGAAAATTATAACTATCTATCTATTGTTCAACTCCATCAAAGACTCCAGAAGGATATAATATTATTTAAGCAAACAAGAAATAAGCAACTTTTAAAACTCTAGAAATGACAGAGACATCTCACTGCCTGGACAGTCACCCAACGTTCTTTTGTACCCTTAGGGCATCCATCTTCAGCCTATAGGCCCATAGTATCCAACAGACACTTCCATGAAGCAGGAAAATTCAAAGACAGTTCAGTCACTTTCTGCTGTATCCTGCAGAATGTCTCACAGACTCTTTCATGAATCAGGAACCCCAAAAGACCATCTCACCTTTAGGCAAGTTCAGCAGTCCTCACTTTGTGTGTTCTTTGTGTCCAGTTTATCCAAAGTCCAGGAAAGAGCAATTTCTTGCCCAAATGGCTAACCAATTCCACAAGGAGCCTTTTTGATGCCCATCTTCCTCTTGAAGTAGATTGGTGCTGCCAGGTGCAAATGTGTCTCATTGTCATGAAAAGCCCTAAGTTATTAAAACTTTTAAAATGCCATATTCTGTAGTCTTTGAAAGATATGAAGAATGCCTATCTAACTGAAATATATCTCTATATATCTAGAAAATCTAAGTAACATGACTACAAGCTTGACTATTATTGATGATTATCCATTAACAACCTATATTTCCTAATTATACATTACATTTTTAAATAAACTACACCTCATAATACCTTAATCAAGAGCAGAAATACGTATACATATAATAAAATTGACCTTAAATTTAAATCCCTAAAACAAAATCCATATCAATGCAAATTATTCATATCCATATCATATCCCCTTTAAATGTAAGAACATTTATAAACAATATTTGGGAATATGGGCACAGTTATTTCTCTCCAAACTGTTTCGTGCTGAATGGGGGTGGTGTTAATCAGATCCTTCATGGTGTAACCTGTATGCCAGGTTCATCTCAGTTGGCAGTTGAGTGAAGTAATTTTCTGAAGGTGTTCACAGCAACCTTTGAGAGGGCATGGTCTATCATACCATATTGGGATAGAAGCAATCCACAGGGTCTCATCCTCTGTGAAAACAAAAGAACATTTCCAAAGCATCATAACCTTAGATCCAATGATGGGGAACCTCCACCAATCACATTCAGTTTTGGGAATGTGCCCCTTGAGCCAAAAGAAACATATAAAAACATCCATGTGTGTTTGTTTCCTTCTCTTTATTTTCCTCCGCTCCGCTGGAACCCTGGTTTTGTCAGCTCTCCTTCTTCCCTTTATTAAAGCTGAATATTTTATATTAAGCTAGTCTGGTTAATTGCAATTGCCGGCCGTTTATGCCCCTTCAATCCAAATTTTGAAGTCAAGGTATTTTCAAAATATCTATCTTGGATTAGTTCAGCAGCATTTATAAACAAATATCTTTTAGCAGCTGTTGCTCCTTCCTCAGCATTCAAACAATTCAAAGAGAGCATAATAGCATGCAGTATCAAGATTCTCTGTGTATTTTCTATCTTTGTGCAGCTTTATTTTAACCTCTATTTCATTTATTTTTAGTTTTTGAGACTGGTTCTTTGTATATCTTTGTCCTGGAATAACTCTGTAGACTAGGCTGTCCTAGAACTCACAGAGATCCACTTGCCTCTGCCTCCCAAGTGCTGGGATTAAAGGTGTGTGCTACAACACCTTGAACTCACAGAGATCTGTCTGTCTCTGCCTCCCAGGCATTGGGATTAAAGGTGCATGCTATCACACCTTGAAGTCACAGAGGTCAATCTACCTCTACCTCCCAAGTGTTGGGATTAGAAGTGTGTACCACCACACCCAACTACTCTCTTTCTTGTTTTACTTTAAGAACTTTAACTTTTTTTCAAGCCTGCATATATTTTTGAACACACTGTAAACCATTTAGAGGTTTTTTTCTTCGAATCTCTCTTTACTGTATATCTCTCTTTTCCTGATTACATGAGTCTTTAAGGAGAGGGTTAAAGCAGTGTCTTTGATGACTGGATCCAGCCCATTCCTTAGCTTTTCAGCCTCATGACAGAGGTACCGGCTGTAGCCATTTTTATTGCCACAACTCTGTGGTGTTTCAAGGTCCTTGCCAGCAAACAAGCTGCAGCATTCTGCTCACAGACCACACTCAGTCAGACTGCCTGCCTGAAAGTGTGAGAGTTTTCTCTGGCAGGACAGACCAGAAAGCCAGCATTTTAAAACAGTGCAGCTTTTTCCTGCTACGGCTGAAAAATGAAAAGCATGTGTTCAGCTTTTCATCAACACTGTTTAAGTGTTTCATGGCAGGACCTCTTAAAAGAGCTGCAGGGTTTTGCAGCTAAAGCTGAGTCAGGAAGCTTCTCTTAGATGAGAGCACTTGGTTGCCTCTAGCAAACAGAGCAGACCCGAGAAATTGTTCCTACCAAGAAAACATGTTTTCCTCTATTTGTTACCAAGCTTTCTTAGGCTTTCTGTGGATTCAGTTATCCATGTCTGGGCACCATTTGTAGTGAGGAGCTGTGGGCAGGCCTGCTTTTTGTCCCCCCTGGCTCTCTCACAGCTAGCTTTACACCCAAAATAACAACACACAAATTGTATTCTTTTAAACACTGCTTGGTCCATTAGCTCTAGCCTCTTACTGGCTAACTCTCACATCTTGGTTAACCTATTTCTATTAATGTGTGTTGCACCACGAGGTGTTGGCATACCAGGAAGAGTCTATCCTACTTCCATCTTGGGCAGGAGCTCATGGCATCTGCCTGAGGCGTCTGCTTCATTGCCTTCTTCCCAGCATTCTGTTCTGTTTTCCCCACCTACCTATGTTCTGACTTATCAGGCCAAGCAGTTTTCTTTATTAATTAACCAATGAAAGAAACATATAGATAGAAGACCCACCTACATCAAATAACCAGCACAGAATACTAGTGTGATTAATCCACTTTTCAGTCAACATTGAACATGTATTAATCTCTTGTTCTATTTCTGTGAAGAGCTATCATGACCACAACTACTCTTGTAAATGAAGCCACTTAACTGTGAGCTTGCTTATAGTTTCAAAGGTTTATTCCATTATCATGGTGGAGATCATGGCAGCATGTATGGTGCTGGAGCAGGAGCTGAGAGCTACCTCATGATCCACAGGCTGAAGGGAAGGTAGACACTGGGTTTGACTTGGGCTTTTGAAGCCTCAAAGCTCACCCCCAGTGGCACACTACCTCTAAAAAGACCATACTACTCCAACAAAGCCAAACATCTCAGTTCTTCTCAAATAGTGCCACTCTCTAATGAGCGCACATTTCAATATGCCAGCTGAGCTTATATGGGACATTCTTATTTCAGCCACCACAGGATCCTCTTTTAAGCTTCTATGGTTGATCCAGAATTCACTTGCACTGCTGCTGCTTCCTTTTGGTTGTTTGATTCCATTGCTCACTTGTCAATTGTGCTGGAGAGTCTCTCATGTACTATACAGACCAGCTATACTTCTTCTACCCATGACCCCTATGCTTAGAGTAATTAGAATTCTGACTAACATAAAGTGCCCTTTTCAACTTTTTGAGGGAAAAACAAACAGGTACTCTCAGTTTTACACTGAAGCTTTACAACATATACTAGTGAGCTAATAACATAGCCAGTAGGAAAATAAAGGGACTCTTCTTATAGTGCTGAATTCCACACATATAAAAACTATGTCTAGTAACTGAATCCATAGGTATTCCATAAGGGGCCTTGAGAAAAGCAATTTTAAATGTCATTGATTATTAACTGTTGTCCAAAGTTAAGCTTCGTATTCTGTAGAAATAGCTTTTGTCATTTCTGAAGTATAGTTTTGATAAGATGTAAACAAAATATTAAGACCACCTAATCTAAAACTGCATTTCTAGGCCTAATCTCTTCCCCAGAAATACCTGCAACCTTATCTCATACCTCCTGAATCAGAATTCCTTGGCTGAGGTCCAATTATCTATATTTTCCTTTGTGTCTTAAGTGATGAATTTAATGACACATAGGAATCAATGATTGGAAATAAGTGTACATGTATAGTAATGTACTTGAGAAATAGTTTTACTCAGATACAATATTCTAAATAATTTTCTTGTATACCCAGGGTGTGATATATCAGTGAGTGATGTTCATACAGAGATTTAGTCCCAATCCAGGAGCCCTGGGATTTTGATTTTGTTCCTGAGATAGATTTCATACAGAACTTGAGATACCTTGCTCATGTTTGGACAGATGTTATTTTGCATATTGCCTTAGTAGGAATTCTATGACTGTGAAGGGACATCATGACCATGACAACTCTCATACAGGCTAGCATTTAATTGGAAATTGCTTATGATTTTAGAGGTTTAGTCCATTGTCATTATGGCAAGAAGCATGGCAACACGTGGACATCTATACTACTGGAGGAATAGCTGAGAGTTCTCTATCCAGATCCATTGGCAGCATGGAGAGACACTGAGACTATTGAGACTACCTTGAGATTTTTAAAGCCCAAAGCCCACCCCAGTAACACAGTTCCTCCAATAAGGCTACACCTATTCTAAAAGGACACACCCAGGCCTTCTCAAGGAATAGCACTCCATGATGACCAAGCATTTAAATATATGAGCCAGTAGGTGCCATTCTTTTTCACAAAACCACACATGTGAAGAAATCACAAAAGTCAAATTTTTTATTCTTCTGCTATTGCCTCTGTGCAGTCAAATGAAAAATGATAAGAAAACATGGTTGGCCTCCTTATTGGAAACTTCAGTTTTGAAGAATTTTGGGGTCTTGGTCTTATTGACCTCACATGAAAATAATTTCTTCCTCAGAGGAGTGAGAACAGTGACTCTAGGTGTTCTGGCATATTTCATTGCAACATAAAGCTCATATGACCTTTATATGATTTCCATTTATATAGTATAAAATAAAGTTCTAAAATACTTAAATTTGAACAAATCCCATAGGAGTGGGACTGAACCAGCCACCTGGGCTTGAGAAAGCAAGGTCTGGTACAGGATAATTGTCTGTATTATGTCAATTATATTTTAAGTAAATGCTGATTGGCCAGACAGGAAGTATAGGTGGGTCAACCAGACAGGAAGTAAAGGCAGGGTGATGAGAACATGAAAATTCTGGGAAGAAGGAAGCCCATTCCTCCCAGTCCTGCCCAGACCACCGAAGAAGCAGGATGTGACCTGCTCTGCTGAGAAAGGTATCAAGCCATGTGGCTAACATAGATAAGAATAATGGGTTAATATAAGCTACAAGAGCTAATAAGAAGCCTGAGATAATTGGCCAATCAATTAGCTGAAAAATAATAGGTTAAGGATCAGTTCAACTCAAAAGCACAGAAAATATATTTAACAAAATCATAGAAGAAAACTTTCCCAACTTAAAGAAAGATATGCCCGTGAAGATACAAGAAGCTTACAAAAAACCAAATAGAAAAGATCAAAAAAAAAAAACCTTCCATTGCCTCATAATAATCAAAACAATAAGTATACAGAGTAAAGAAAGAATATTAACCAACCAGCAAAGAGATCTGATCTAGGCACCAAGAGAACCATCTCTGGGGTGAGTGAGTTTCTGACCCACTGCAGCAGCCCGGTACAAGGAACTACTTCCTGCAGGGCCTATACTCCCGCATACTGCCTCTCTCTTCCTATCTCACCCAGCATGCATGCAGAACCCTCCCCACTTCTGCATCCCTGCTGTCTTTGGGCACATAACATCACCCAGCTCAGCCTGTCTGGGCGCTGGGATCGAATCCAGAGGGCAGCCAGGAGGGAGGGAATTCCTTTGTTTCAATAGCCTGCCTGCAGCAAGCAAGGTAGGCGCTTTGTTTATGAGCTACGCAACCAGCACAGAAATCTGATTTCAGCACCACGAGAGCCATCACTGGGGCACCTAAAGAGCCATCACAGGAGAGTACCATCACTGGGAAGGTACATCAGTGGGCAAGGAGACCTGATCCTATAAAAGAAGATCCTTAGGGGAACATTCGGAGGAAGAGATGGGCAGGTGCCAATGCAAGAATTCACCCAACAATCTGAAAAACAACATGAAACCACCAGAACACAGCGACCTCACAACAGGAGGACATGAACACCTTAATCAAGAAGAAGTAGAAAAAATGGACTTTATGAAAGTGATTGACTTCCTTAAGCAGCATGTAAAAAATGCCCTTATAAAAATGGATGTGAAGTATAACAGAAAGTTTGAAGAATTGAATAAAGCAGTGAATGATACCCTAGGAAACCAGGGAAAAACAATCAAACAGATAATGGAAACAGTTCAAGACTTGAAAAATGAATTGGAGACAAAAAAGAAAACACAAACAGAGGGCCGGCTGGACATGGAAAATCTAGGTAAATGCAAAGAGACTACAAAAACAAGCATAACCAGCAGAATACAAGAGATAGAAGAAAGAATCT
>NW_004949132.1:3194443-3222282 GCF_000317375.1 Microtus ochrogaster | reverse complement strand
AAAGAAAGAAAGAAAGAAAGAAAGAAAGAAAGAAAGAAAGAAAGAATATTAAGAGCTGCAAAGAAAAAAGGCCAAGTAACATATAAAGGCAGAACTATCAGAATTACACCCGACTTTTCACAATGAAAGCCAGCAGGTCATGATCAAGCATCATGCAGACATTAAGAGATCATGGATGCCAGCCCAGACTACTATACACGACAAAAATTTCAATCACCATAGAAGGACAAAACAAGATATTCCATGACAAAACCAGATTTAACAAATACATAGACACAAACCCAGCCCTACACAACATACTCAAAGGAAAACTCCAACCCATCATCAACAACTACATCAACAAACACATAGACTACTGATTGTCTCATAGCAGCAAATCCGAAAGAAGAGAGAAATGAACATTACTAACTATGAAAACTTAATTAACAGGAGATAGCAATCACTGGTCATTAATACCCCTTCATATAAAAGGACTCAACTCACCTTTAAAAATACATAAGCTAACAGATTGGATATGAAAACAGAAGCCATCCTTCTTTTGCATAAAACAAAAAAACCTCAAAATCAAAGACAGACATCACCTCAGAGTAAAGGGTTTGGAAAAATATTCCAATTAAATGTACCCAAGAAAAAACTGGGTATAGCTATCCTAATATCTAACAAAATAGACGTCAAACTAAAATCAATCAAAAGAGACAAAGAAGGACATTTCATATTAGTCACAGGAAAATCCACCAAGAGGAAATTTCAATACTGAACATCTATGCCCCAAATCAAGGGCACCCTCATATGTAAAAGAAACACTTTTAAGCTTAAATAATACATTAAACCCTGTAAACTAATATTGGGAGTCTTCAACACCCCCTGTCACCACTGAACAGGTCAGTCAGACAAAAAATGAACATAGAAATAAGGGAACTAACAAATGTTATGACTCAAATGGACGTATCAGAAACCTATAGAACATTCTATTCATACAAAAAAGAATATATCTTCTTGTCAGCACCTCATGGAAACTTTTCAAAAATTGACCAAATACTCAATAACAAAACAAACATTAACTAATACAAAATAATTGGAATCACCCCATATATCTTATCATATCACCATGGTTTAAAACTAGAATTCAATAGCATTACTAATTACAGAAATCCCACAAACACATGAAAATTAAACAATGCTCACCTGAATCATCAATGGATCAAGGAAGAAATAAAGAAAGAAATTAAAGACTTCCTAAAATTCAATGAAAATGACCACACAACATAACCAAATTTATGACACAATAAAAGTAGTGTTAAGAGGAAAGTTCATAACACTAAATGCCTACATAAAAAAGCTGGAAAAATCAGAAACTAGTGAATTAACAGAACATTAGAAAACTTTATAACAAAAAGAAGCAAACTCATCCAAGAGAACTAGATGGCAGGAAATAATCAAATTGAGACCTGAAATCAACAAAATAGAAACAGAGGAAGCAATGCAAAGAATCAGTGAGACAAAGAGTTGGTTCCTTGAGAAAATAAACAAAATGGTAAAAGCTTTATCCAAACTAACCAAAAGGCAGAGAGAGAATAACCAAATTAACAAAATCAGAAATGAAAAGGGGGACATAACAACAGACATGCAGGAAATTCAATCATCAGGTCATACTTCGAAAACCTATACTCCACAAAATTGGAAAACTTACAGGAAATGGACAACTTTCTGGATGAATATCACTTATCAAAATTAAATCAAGACTAGAAAAGCAAATTAAACAAACCTATAACTGCTGAAGAAATGGAAACAGTCATCAAAAACCAAAAAAAAAAAGCACAGGAACAGATGGTTTTAGCTCAGAATTCTATAAGATTTTTAAAGAAGAACTAGTACCAATACTCCTCAAATTATTCCACATAATAGAAACTGAAGGAACATTGCCAAAGTCTTTTTATGAGGCTACAATTATCCTGATTTCTAAACCACAGAAAGACATTACAAAGAAAGAGAATTACAAACCATTCTCACTCAGGAACATTGATGCAAATATACAAAAAAAAAATACTGATAATTTGAGTCCAAGAACATATCAAAACCATCATCAACCATGATCAAGTCAGCTTCATCCCAGAGATACAGTGATGATTCAACATACTAAAATCTGTCAATGTAATTCACCATATAAACAAAATTAAAACCACATGATCTTCTCATTAGATGCCAAAGAAGCTTTTGACTAAATACAACATCCCTTCATGATAAAGGTCTTAGAGAGAACAGGGATACAAGGAGCATAACTAAACATAAGACAATATATAGCAAGCCAACAGCTAACATCAAACTAAATGAAGAGAAACTCCCAGCGATTCCATTGAAATCAGGAGCAAGACAAGGTTGTCCACTCTCTCCATATCTATTCAATATAGTTCTTGAGTTCCTAGCTAGAGCAATAAGACACCAAACAGAGATGAAGGGGATACAAATCAGAAAAGAAGTCAAGCTCTCACTATTTGCTGATGACATGATAGTTTACATAAGAGACCCCAAAAATTCTACCGTAGAACACTTTCAGTATTGTAGCAGGATACAAGATTAACTCAAAAAAAAAATTAGTAGTCATCCTGTACGTAGATGATGAAAGGGAAGGGAAAGAAATTAGTGAAACATCGCCCTTCACAATAGCCACAAATAGCCATAAAATATCTCGGAGTAACTCTAACCAAAATGTGGATGACTTGTATGACAAGAACTTTAAATTGTGGTAGAAAGAAATTGAAGAAGACACCAGAAACTGGAAAGATCTCCCATGTTTTTTGTTAGTAAAAATGGCAATCTTACCAAAAGCAATCTACAGATTCAATACAATGCCCATCAAAACCTCAGCAAAATTCTTCAGAGACCTCGAAAGAATGGTAGTCAACTTCAAATGGAAAAGCAAAAAACCCAGAATAGCCAAAACAATCCTGTACAATAAAAGAATTTCTGGAGACATCACAATCCCCGACTTCAAACTCTATTAGAGTACTGAAAACAGCCTGCATTGGCATAAATACAGACAGGGGGACCAATGGAAGCAAATCGGGGACCTGGATATTAATTCACACACCTATGAACACCTGATTCTTGACGAAGAAGCAAAAAAAAAATCCAATGGAAAAAAGAAAGCATATTTAACAAATGGTGCTGGCATAACTGGATATCAATATGTAGAAGAATGAAAATAGACCCATATCTAGCACCATGCACAAAACTCAAGTCCAAGTGAATCAAAGACCTCAACATAAAGCCAGCCACACTGAACCTTATAGAAGAGAAAGTGGAAAATACACTTGAACTCATTGCCACTGGAAACCACTTCCTAAATATAACCCCAGTATCATAGCCACTGAGAGAAAAAAATTAATAAAGGGACCTCCTGAAACTGAAAAGCTCTGTAAAGCAAAGGACAGGGTCAACAAGACAAAACAACAGCCTACAGAATGGGAAAATATCTTCACTAACCCCACATCAGACAGAGGTCTGCTCTCCAAAATATACAAAGAAATCAAGAAATTGGTCATCAAAAGAATAAATAATCCAATAAAAAATGGAGTACAGACCTAAACAGAAAACTCCGGAATCTAAAACAGAGGAATCTAAAATGGCTGAAAGACACTTAAGGAAATGTTCAACATCCTCAGTCATCAGAAAAATGCAAATCATAACAACTTTGAGACTCCATCTTACATTTGTAAGAATGGCCAAGATCTAAAACACTGATGACAACTTATACTGGAGAGGTTGTGGAGAAAAGGGAACAGTTCTGCATTGCTGGTGGGAATGCAAGCTGGTACAGCCCCTTTGGATGTCAATGTGGCAATTTCTCAGAAAATTAGGAAACAATCTTCCTCAAGACCTAGTAATACCATTTTTGGGTATATATCCAAAGGATGCTTAATTGTGCCACAAGGACATGTGCTCAACTATGTTCATAGCAGCTTTGTTTGTGATAGCCAAAACCTGAAAATAACCTAAATGCCCCTCAACTGAAGAACAGATAAGGAAAATGTGGTACATTTACACAATGGAGTACTACACACAGAAAAGTTACGGCATCTTAAATTTTGCAGGCAAATAGATAGAGCTAGAAAACATCATTTTGAGTGAGGTAACCCAGACACAGAAAGACAATGATCACATGTACTCACTCATATGTGGTTTTTAAACATAAAGAGATGAAAACCAGCCTACAAACCACAATCCCAGAGAACTTAGACAACAACAAAGACACTAAGAGAGACATACATAGATGTAATCTACATGGAAAGTAGAAAAAGACAAAATCTCCTGAGTAAATTGGGACCATGGGGTCCTTGGGGGAGGGTTGAGTCAGGGAGGGGAGAGGCAGGGAGGGGAGCAGAGAAAAATGTAGAGCTCAATAAAAATCAATAATAAAAAAAGACAAGGAAGTTGAGACTCAAAAAATTATCGAATGGTTTATTTAAATGGGCAGAATTAATATTATAATTATACTTAAGTAAACATTTTTTAAAATTCAGATTCCTACGTCCCGAGTACCCCAAAAGTTCTTGGTTTTGAAATTCTTAAAGTTGTGTCACCTTAGCCTCCTGAGAAAATTCCAGTTCTCACTGAATAACATATCTGGCAGAGCAGAAAAATTGTATGATTATGTGAGTGAAGGGAAAAGGAAGAATAGTGAGCTAGATAACATGAAGATTTTGTAAACCTATACAGACAAAAGATTAAGCATTGCTTACCTTATGACCATAAGCAAATATGTAGGACAAAGACAGAAAATAGAGATCCTTAGGAACAGATTCTTTTCCAGGTCTCTGGCACATCAAAGTCCTATCTTTGAACTTGCCAAGGAGTGAAATGAATATCTTGGCTGTTTTATCAACTTCCATTGTCTACTCTTAGACATGACTTTGGTCATGATATACCTGTGGCAGGCAATGGCTTACAAGCACTGCACTTCCTGTTCTACCTCAGACTTTGATCCACAAAAGCTCAGAATGAAGCATTTCAAACTGGCTGCTGTAGTGAATCCCCGAGGAGAAATAAAGGACTTAGATCTCAGATTCAGTTGAGCTAATTCTCTACTGATTGCTTTGATGTCTCAAAAAAAAGTTTCAGAATTAAAAAAACTTTCAGTCTCTGAGTTGTTTATAGAAAAATTCAGGGCAATTAGCAACAGGAAGCGTATGCTAAGAATAGGCAATTAAGTTCATTAGATTATTTTTTATGTCTAACCTTCCTAAGCACAAAACATTAAATCCAGTGACTCACACCTTCATCAGCATTTAAGAATTTTACTGTTGGTTCTCAAAGTGTACAAAGGTACCAGGTACATTGGTAAGTTATCTTGAAACTTCTAGAAATGTCAATTTGGGACCTTCATTTGAAATTCTCTAAATAGCATCTCAGAGGATGTTGCCTAGAGATGTTGATATTAACACGTCTTCTGTGGGCTTCTGAACATGGAACTACTGAGCCCCTGCTCTTAGATTTGAACAGTGAGTGAGCTCAGCCAATACTATTGCCACACCCAGATGTTACCTGGGGAAATGAGTGACCTTCAAATCAATCAAGAAAGAAATGAAACCCATCAAGAATTCCAAGAATGGGATTTTTCAAAAGGTCTATCTTTATTTAAAAAAAAATAAAAGACTGGCTACACTCACTTGTCATATAAGCACCCACTACAACAGCTCCTCTATATTCTAACACCTTCCAAAATTCATTTTCACAATTCACTTCAGGTCCTTTTATTCAGAAGGGAAAGCTGTCCATCAGTTAATACGTGTTCTGCATAGTTACTCCATGTAAAATTATACTAAGGATATCAGTAACTGCATGGTTTTAATTGCCTGTTAAGAAAAGCAAGCCAAGGATTTTCTAGTTCTTGTCCCCCTCCCCAACCACTCACAACACCTACTTGCACACAAACACACATCTTAGGACACATACCCAGGCTCCCTCACCCTTTTCTTCACCTCCTCACTCTCATTTGGGTAAATGATTAGCAAATAATACTCAAAAAAGTGTCAAGGCTACATATTTGATACATAACATTTTATATCAGGACACAAGTTTAATTATTACAAGGACAAGACAAACGAGTATTGTGAATTTTGTAATAGAAAACATGAAACCAAGCCCCCATGAAAATAAAAAAATCTGTAGTACAGTTGGCTGATGCTCAGGTCCAATGGACTATATGGAAATGTTGATACTTCATTATTGTTTGTTTGTTTGTTTTTACAATTGTTTGCCTTATTTAAAACTACTATATAATGAAAGCCAAGGTAAATATTTCAGCTTAGGAGTCATCTAGTTTGGGTTTCTACTTTACACTGAGTCACACAGCTTCTACTACAAAACATTGGCTGTCTTCAGTCAAACCCATGTATATACCTTACTTTCCAAACAATCTTCAATTATGTTGTGCAATCTGCATGTAGAAGCTACCTATTAAAAGACCTGTAATAGCTGATGATATAGCAAGCCAGGACCAAGAGGGGTGCACCCACCCACGGAGACAATGGGGCTGATCTATTGGGAGCTCATCAAGGCCAGCTGGATTGTGACTGAAAAAGCAGGGGATAAATCCGGACTCTCTGAATATGGCGGACAATGAGGGCTGCTGAGAAGCCAAGGACAATGGCACTGGGTTTTGATCCTACTTCTTGTTCTGGCTTTGTGGGGGCCTAGCCAGTTTGGATGTTCACCTTCCTAGACCAGGATGGAGGGGGGAGGACTTTGGACTTTCCACAGGGCAGGGAACCCTGACTGCTCTTCAGACTCGAGAGGGAGGAGGAGAGGAGTGGGGAGAGGGTGGGAGGCTGGGAGGAGGCGGAAATTTTTTTTCTCAATAAAAAAAAAGAGTGCAAAAAAAAAAGAATGCAAGGGTCCCTGTATTTACACCCCAGCACTCTATTGGCAAAAATGCCAATAAGAGGCTTGGATTTAGAAAATGGGGGCTGCTCTGTGTAGAATCAAACACTGTGATTTCCTCCCTTCATGTCTGGTGTGAAGTACTCATAAGTCAATGAGAAATAAGAGTAGGTAGATTGCTTCTTCCTGAACTTCTTCATCTCAGCCTAGTTTTTGCATAACTGTTCACACTCTGGTTTTTCTTACACACGGAAAATGCCACTAGTTACAAAATTAGTTAATTTTACAAGCAAATATATGAACTGTATGTCAAAAGATAATAGGGATAAACTAAAATGCAATGAAACAACATCATATACCTAACAGATAACTAAAACTCAAAAGGACAGACACAATCAGTCATGGGCAGGATGCAGAAGAACTGGAATTTCCATATTCTGCTTTTGGAATTGTAAATTACTTCAGTTGCTCTGAAAACAATTAGATATTCTCTGGTAAAGTACAGATTTGCCTATTGTAAGGCCCAGCCATTTTGATGCTAGATATTTACTTAAGAGAAATGAACACATATATCTAGAAATGTAGTGAATTGTAATTCCATTCTATTTATAAAAAATCAAAACTCACTTCCTTGGTCATATTCTCCCTCTTTCTGCTCTTCAACTGGACCTTGGGAGCTCAGTCCAGCACTCCCATGTGGGTCTCTCTATCTCCATCTGTCGCTGGACGAAGTTTCTATGGTGATATTCAAGATATTCATCAGTGTGGCTATAGAACAAGGCCAGTTCAGGCACCCTCTCCTCCACTGCCCAGGGTCCTAGCTGGGGTCATCTCTGTGGACATCTGAGACCCACTTTAGAGTCAAGCCTTTTGCCAACCCAGAATGCCTCCTTTAATTAGTATCTGTCCTTTCCCCATCTTAACCATCCCATTCAGTGGTTGATCCACCCACTGAGACAGTGTGCCTGAACTAATGGTAGCTCATCAAAGCCAGCTGGACTGGGACTGAACGAGCATGGGATCAAACTGGACCCTCTGAATGTACCTGACATTTGGGGCAGACTGAGAAGCCAATGATAATGGCACTGGGATTTGAATCTACTGCACATACTGGCTTTTGGGGATCCTATTCTACTTGGATGCATACCTTCCTAAGCTTGGATGGAGAGGGAGGGCCTTGGATTTCCCACAGGGCAGGGTACCCTGCCCTCTCTTAGGACTGGAGGCAAAGGGGAGGCATGAGTGTGGGAGCAGGAGGGAAGTGGGAGGAGGGGAGAAAGTGGAACTTTGCATTCCTATTATTTATAAAGTAATAAAAAAAATCAGAGGAAAAATAAACTATAATATTTATAAAATAGAAAAAATCAAAACTCAAAAATCTAGCCATACTATGGAGAACAATGCATGAATATATATAAATATATATGAATATATTTAGTATGTATATGTGTATATAGCATGTATATATGTGTGTATGTATATAGTATGTATGTATAGTATTTATGTATGTACAATATATAAATATATATCCATACATAGTAGAATGCAGCATTTTTAAGTAACTAATAAACCTCAAACTGTGGGATAAACTAAAAACATTACATGAAGCAAAAAACAATATAGCAGAGTATAAACTGAATGATTCCATTTGTATAAAGTTCAAGAACATGCTAAATTCAATTTGTTGTTATAGAAATAAAAGTCATGGTTTCACGTTAGGGACAACATTAGCTCAAGGGAAACTTTTGGGGTGCTATCCGTATCCTCTGTCTTGATTGAAGTGGTGCTTCTAAGAGTGTACATTTTTGTCAAAACTTATTTTAGAATATTATGGTTTTTAAAATATATCTCAAGAGTAAGAGAATATAGAAAATATCAGCTAAGAAAAAAATGTTCAATACACGTAGTATATAAAAGGTTATGTATGGGACATATAAGAAAGCCCTGCTTTAAAAGTAAATGTCAACAGTAAAAGTACTCAGGAAATGTCAAAGGAAATAGAAAACAATATTATAATAAATTTAAATTAAAACTATTGTTGGGATCATAGAAAAATGTTATCTGTTTAGTTTACCATGTTTAGATTAGTTACAATAAGCACAAAATATTTTTAATTAAAACCACTAAAGTTAAATATAAATTTCCCCCAAATAAGAATTAAAATGAAGTCATACCAATTACATGGAACTTCAACTACACTGAAGTATAACTGCAGACTCAAGACCAAGGACAAGTTAATAGTTCAGTTTGAGCCTGGGGAATTATAAAAGCACATATCTCCGTAGAAAGCTAGTCAGATAAGAGATTGTCTTACTCAAGGGTCACTCAGCCTTTTTGTTCTATATAGACCTTCAGCTAATTGATGTATACCCCCAACATTAGAGAAAGAAATCTTTTCTACAACATGGACCAATGCAAATATTCATCGAAGGAACATTCCTAGAAACACCCACCATATTATCTGACCAAATGTCTGGGTACTCTACAGTCCAGTCAAGTGGACACATAAAATTAAATAGAGAACATGTAGCCACATTTTTAAAAGTAGTTTGTATTCTGAAGTCTTTCTATGAAAAATAAACTGAGACAAACAAGTAAGGCATGATATTGATAATAATAAAACTGTATAAATGTCTTGGATAAGTTATTGCAATTTGGTAGACTTCAGTTTTTATCATCTATAAAATGGTTCATAATCTTCAGGACTGTGGTAAGTACAAGAGTTGATTTACACAAAACCTTTAAAATGAGAACTGGCATGTGATGTAGTATTTGCTTGTTAAATAATGTGCTAATAATGATTATTAATTAAAATGTAAATTTCAAGAACACAGAACACAGGAATTTTGACCTATTTTTCTCTGAAATGACTATCACAAGTACTTAAAAGTTTCTTTGCATATAGAAGGTGCTGAAACATTTGTAGCAGCAATTAAATTATACAGTAGTTTATGCATTTCAAAGAAAAAAAAACATCTCTTATTTGAGGCACCTGTACATTTTTCTCAAGTCTTTATCTGGAAAAACTCCTCTTAGTCTTGTGAAAATGGGAAGGGGTGTTAATGCATATTTTAATATCAGGACAGCAAGAAGTCTGACTGCAAATACCATAGATCTAACATCAAAGTGTAGAGATAAAACTAGGTGAAAAATTGAGAAGTCAGGTCTTGCTAGGATATGATCCTTGGAATTCTCTACTCACTATTGCTTTATGCACATGTACCTGCTAAAGCCAACCCATTCTTCTATGGAAGCAAAGACTGGTATTGATCTTACAGGAGCTACTAGAGCTCCTTACACTTTTATGCAGTGGCCAAGAGAAATGTGGCTTCCTTTACAGGATCAGCTTTTGGATCTGTGTAGTTATAGAAGGGAATAAGATCACAAGTGTCTAATGAACAAAGTTACAACTGGGAAAGCCATCCAGAGCCAATATCACAATATTTTTTCAAGATTTGGTAAAAGACATTGATTCCTAGACATTGTCACAAGAAAGCAAAACAGTCCAGATATCATGCCACAAACCAACCACAGTAGCTACCTGGCTCCTTTATTCTATGCTCTGTTTATAACTATGTCTATGAGCACACAGTATGATAGAAATAATCAGTGAGTCTAGTGATGGGGAGGAAATGAGTAATTTTAAGGCATGGTAAAATTTTAATTGTTATAGCAGATATTCTTATTTTCATGAAATATCCAAATATATATTTTAAAATGCACAGTTTGGTTCACGTTTAGAGGAGCATCCAATTTGTGAGATAAATTTGTCTAGAAAGGATATCTTTGAGAACATACTTAAAATACTGCATTTCATGTAATGCCAGTATTTTACACCCATCAACGGGCTCAATGGAATATCTCAAAGAAGTTCGTTGTCTCCTTCAATCCAAGTATGTGGAAGATCAGGAAGTGATGTAATTCAAGGATCATAGCTCACCTTCCCCTCAGAAACAATTACATGTGAAGGAGAAGGCCTTTGTTAAAATATCATAGTAGTGTACAAAACTGAGAAAGTGCACATTAAGAAAGGGAAGAGAGCTGGGCAGTGGTAGTGCATGCCTTTAATCCCAGCACTTGGGAGACAGAGGCAGGGGGATCTCTGTGAGTTCGAGGCCAGCATGGTTTACAAGAGCTAGTTCCAGGACAGGTTCCAAAGCCACAGAGAAACCCAGTCTTGAAAAACAAACGAAAAAAAAAAAAAAAAGAAAAAGAAAGATTCCCCTTGCCATTCCCACAAACTGGCACAATACAGTTTTAAACACAATAAAGTTGGCCAGCAGTTTCTCCTATGGGGGAAACAGAGAATAAGGTATGCATGTAACCTCTCTGGCATTTTTGGTACACATTGTTCATGAATCCTACTTCTGTCTCACCTCACAAGGAATACTAGAGGTACTGGGGTGGTCACCCACCTAGGATAACTAAGAAAAAGAACAACAAAATGTGTGAGAAATACTAGGAGTACAAGTATCACCAGTGAAGGAAAATCCATAGGAAAACCTAAAATATCAAAATACTATCATGATGGCACATAAGTGAACTTGTTATGTATAATGATAATCACAAAAATTTAATTAAAATACAGTATAAAAATAAATAAATATAAACAACATAAACTGTGTTGTGGCTAGAGAGACAAAGCATTTTTAAATGTAATTGAAGTTATGTAACTGTAAACAAATTCACAAGAGAAGACTTGTAATAGACACACAAAGGATTAGCAAAAAGAGTATCAATAAATAAACCACAAAGAAAGATTATATGGACAGTTTAAAGTGCTATAAAACAGACTTAAAATTAACAAAATAAAAAAGCAAGTCTTCACCAAAAGATAATTATGTTCAGTATAAATTGGTTATATTTCCCATTGAAAAAGTAACTGAATGGGATGAAGAGTGAAAATGTATATTATTTACAACAAATTTCACCTTAAATATAAAGACATACATAAAGGTAAAAGGAAAGTAGAAATATTCTGTTCATCTATTATGCAAGAGAGGGCTGGGTAACTATATTAACATTATGCAAAGTCTAATTAAAGTAA
Source organism: Microtus ochrogaster (assembly GCF_000317375.1). Classification (NCBI taxonomy): domain Eukaryota; kingdom Metazoa; phylum Chordata; class Mammalia; order Rodentia; family Cricetidae; genus Microtus; species Microtus ochrogaster. The sequence goes on along the minus strand of NW_004949132.1, from coordinate 3,210,356 downwards.
AAACATGGCAAGAGACAAGATGTTGACAAAATTATAACGTGTCAACTGATCAAAATGTGTAACAATTATAAATATATGTACAGCGGACTATATAAAACACATAGTGACAGAATTAAATGGGAAACAGTGATACAATAGTGACAGAGAATTCTATACCCTAATTTCAATAACAGATTATCTAGTCAAAAATTAATAAGAAATAAATATATATAATACTTTATATAGAATAGTCCAAACAAAATAGAGAAAGCATTCTATAAATAAGAATAATATACACATTTCTTTGAAGAGTACACAAAACATTATCTAGAATAAATCACTTGCTATGATTAAAAATTAACATTAAATTATTTCAATATAAAACTAATATATGAACAACTACTCTTGAGCTTGAATATCTGTTCTATCATCATATGTTAACTCAAAAAAGTGTTTTGCTATTTACCTCATCACATATATGATTTTTTTATATCTTGTACCTCTTTAGTCAATACCTACTTTTATTCTTTTTAAGTAATTTACTATTACAAACAGGAGTAGTATATAACTTGTAAAATAATATAAACATGATGGGAAATGGCAGCACACACTTTTGATCTTGACACTCAGGAGGCAGAGGTAGGCGGATCTCTGTGAGTTTGAGGTTAGCCTGACCTACAGAACAAGTTTCAGGACAGCTAGGATTGTTACACAGAGAAACCTCCTTCAAACAATAAAACACAAGCATATAGCATTTTAAATACCTTTTCGCAATCAAATGTTACTGAAAACTGCTAAATTGGCAGAATAGAGGAAGGAATATGGGGGGACGGATAGCAAACAGTAAAGGCCATTTGAAAAGCCATATGAAAACATACTACTACAGAAGCTTCATAAAATAATACACATATAAAAGCAGTTTAAATAGAGTTGCCATATAAAGGGGGAGGGAGTAGCTATACCCCCAAAGCATCATATGCTGCCAAATAAAACCACCAGTACCAGGAATAGGTATGTCTTTCTGAGTCATTGGCCAAAGGGGATCCCGTAGACTCCCCCAAATATTTTGGGCTATTGCTAATGTTGTTGGTTACCATCTACAACAGTAAGATCCTGTTGTTGAAGACATTAACATTACACATTTGGAACACAAAAATGTCTAGCTAATACTCAAGGGGATGTTTTGCACCTACTGGCATTCATTGGACTTTCTGGAAAGTGCTACATACACTACCAGAAACAGCAATTATCAGTCTTGCTCAACTATAATTGTTGCAGCTACATTAATGGCATGCCTGTAAGATATGCTCAATGCTGCAATAGTGTGACAATTATTATGGGAGTAGCCAACAGCCTTTTCATTGGATTTAAGGCCTGCACCATGATGTGGTAGCCTCTTCCTGACTCTGTTAATGAAGCCAACAAAAAACTGAGAGTAGATAATCCATGATCCCTACAAGAATGCCTAATATTATTATTATTCTAAATGAATGTAGCAATAAAATGACTCCAAGTGTCCTGTTGCTATACCCATAGGTCCATGCATTATTAGTGAACTCTCATCAGAGAAGATTCTTCCTGTAGATAGAAATTAACACAGATACCTGTAAGGGAGTGACCAGTGAAACCACTTGATAGAAAGAAAGATTTATTGGGAAATTCAAATATCCAGGACTGTGTTTAGGATGGGCTGGTGGAGGGGGCACAAAAAACAGGTAACTTCTTGCCAGTTGTAAGAGTAGGTATGTTGGACCAAAAACCCATTGCCATTGTTCTTGAGTTCTCAGTAGTCCTCATTGTCCGCTATGTTCAGCAAGTCCGGTTTTATCCCATGATCAGGGGAGGGGGAGGGAAATGGGAGGCGGTGGCGGGGAAGAGGCAGAAATCTTTAATAAATAAATAAATAAATTAAAAAATTAAAAAATTAAAAGAAAGAGTAGGTATGTTGCTGCAAATGGGGTGGTGGGTGGCATGTTAGCCACCCTGGAACTAGCATAAAGACTTTGATTTCTTGCACGCTTGTTTGAGTTAATAAGGAAGCAGAAGCCCAATTGGCTATAGACGGTGGGTGAGGGAAGTAATGGCTTTTCCTGAATAACAGAAACCTACTTCACAGTGTTTCTGAAGAACGTAGCGGTTAGGCTTTTGTTTATTTGTTAGCAATTCTTCTGTTTCACTGGTCATAATACAGTCTGAGCTGAGCTTAGAAGGTTAGTGGGTACATTGTCAACAGCACTGCCATTTTGGTGTGACCCACTTTGGACCTAATGATCCCAGCAACTAGACAATATGGAAAGAGTGAGAGACCTTGAAGTACTCAGTCCTAAATTGGATGTCTCCATCAAGCACCTCTCCCAACGCTCAGAACCAATTTACAAGAGGAAATTAGAAGATTGTGCAAGCCAGAGGTAATGAATGACTCCAAGGAAACAGTGTCTTCCAGATGCAGCAGGACTGACATACGTTTGAAGTCAAAGACTGTGGCAACATACAACCCGCACAGGTTCAAGCCAAACAGGGCTAAGCAGTGAGAGGAGGAAGTGGACACAGGGTTCCACCCCTAACCAAGAGGTTATTGCAATTGATAGATGCTGGGAGAGGTAAAATCAATTTTCATCAATTCAGTGACACTAGGCAGATCAAGCATACTCCAGAGCAAGCCACCTACTCAGAAGCAGTAGGTGAACACATACCAAGCTCAATGGGTTTTGTGAATATTTTTAAGAGAGGGTAAGTTGGCTGGGTGGATAGGTGGAGGAGGGTCAGGAAAGACTTGGGGGAGAAGAAAGAATATGATCAAAATACACAGTATGCAAATCTCAAAGAAGAAATAAATACAGGTCAAGACTAATTCCTCAAATTAATTTTTTATATGGGGGATTGGGATGTATAGCAAAAGATGACCTCAAACTCATTATGTTGCCTATGCTGGCCTTAAACTCAACTAGCATCCTATCTTGCCCTCCCTACTTTTAGGGTTATAGATATGTACTCCCATATTTTCCTAAATATCATTCTTTTGTTAGAGAAGCTGAGATGCATTAATATATCAGCAGTAGAAGGATTGTAAACTGTGTTAGCACTAAAAATACCTTCTATTGGGTTGAAGGGATCAATCAGCAGTTTAGTAAAGCAGTTATTTCTCTCTCAGAACACCCAATTCAGGTCCCAGAACACACATGGCAACACAAAACTGTCTGTAGCTCCAGTTCCACAGGATCTAATGCTGTCTTCCAAGCTCCAGAGACACAGGGCACACACATGGTGTGAATACACATGTGCAGGCTAAACACTCAAGCACACCAAATAAAAATGCATCAATGTAAAAATAATTTTAAATGGCATGAATATAGATACAACTTCAAGGACTGGAACTGCAAATCAGTGACAGAACACTTTCATATCATACACAGAGTCCTGGATCCAATCCCCAGAAAACTAAAATATTTGAAAAAAAAAAAACAGAGAATCTGAGAACTCTTTTTTTAGCCAAGATTACAGAAATTGATGTCTTCATTATACAATGTTGTGTAATTATTTTAATATATGTGTTATATGTAAGAATCATATATATGTCTGTAGAAGGAGCTGCTGGCAACCCTGCTTTTCATCCTGCCCAGCTCCTGCACGGCTAGCTTAGCCCTGGAAATAACAACATGGAAATTGTATTCTTTTTCTTTTCTTTTTTTTATTGAAAAAAAATTCTGCCTCCTCCCAGCCTCCCATTTCCCTCCCCCTCCTCCCACTCCTCTCCCCTCCCCCTACTCTTCTCCCCCTCCCTCTCCAGTCCAATGGGCAGTCAGGGTTCCCTGCCCTGTGGAAAGTCCAAGGTCCTGCCCCCTCCATCCAGGTCTAGGAAGGTGAGCATCCAAACAGGCTAGGCTCCCACGAAGCCAGAACATGACCAAACACTACCTGGCCCATTATATCTAGCCTCTTACTGGCTAATTCTCACATATTGACTAACCCAATTCTAATAATCTGTGTAACGCCACGAGGTGGTGGCTTACCGGGAAAGATTCAGCATGTCTGACCTGGCGGCTGGCTCCATCGCGGCTTTGTCTCACTTCCCTTCTTCCCAGCATTCTGTTCTGTCTACACCGCCTACCTAATTTTCTGTCCTATCAAAGGGCCAAGGCAGTTTCTTTATTAACCAATGAAAGTAGAAGGCCCACCTACATCACATGTCTATATTATAGACATTCTTTGGAATAATCAGTGAAGTGCTATAACTAAAGTATATCCTCAGTTTAGAAAAAGCAAATATTTTAAACCATTGGATTTGCAAATGAAGTTCTCTCTCAATTATTAGAGACCCCAACAATCAAAGCTAGAAAATTTTGAGAAACAAAATAGAACATATGAATTTAGTGATTTCTTTATATTTTGACTTTGTTTTGTTGGAGTTTTGGTTGCTTTATTATTTGTTTCAGACAGCAACAGAGAGAGGGAGAGAAAGAGCGTGAAGTTTGGTGGAAAAGGAGGTAAAGGGATGTGGGAGGTCTTTGGAGAGGGAAAAGAATATGAATTGGAATAAAAAACTGAAACATTATAACTTTGATAGTAAAAAATTAACTTTCTAGAAAGTAGTAAATAATGAAAAATAGCAAATTCACATTATAATGTAATAATTCTATCAGATTTTTTAAAATACGTGAAATTTTCAATTTAATAAATTCTTTTTTATAATTGTTTCACAACTATATATACTATCTAAAATATCACCATATAATACATTTTGTGCGTGGTTTTTCAAGACAGGGTTTCTTTTTGTAACAGCCTTCACTGTCCTGTAACAGCCTGTGCACCAGGTTGCCCTTCAAAACTCACAGAGATTCATGTGCCTCTGCTTCCCAAGTGCAGGATTTAAAGATATGTGCTATCACACTATGCCTATATAATACATTTTAGGCAAGGAAATGTGGTAAGTCTTGTGTTTTCCATCAACTTTATATTTTAAAATGGTTTTAGACAACCAATAATTTTGCAAATTTGATATAGTTTCTATGTATAACTCACCCAGTTTCTCACTGTAGTATTTACATCACAATAGTGCATATATCTTTTGCTTTCTAAAATAAGTGTTTGTTCTCCAAGATACCAGATTCCCACTGAGATCTGAAAATATAACACATTTGGTACTATTTGGTACTCATGCATTTGGTGCTAGACTGAAACTATGTACAGCTTTTCTCACAGCTTACTGACAGCAGTCTATAGGACTTCTTTGCTTATGTAATCACATGAGTTAGTCCCTTATATAAATGGAGAAAAAAATCTTTCTAAATGCCTGTTTATAACCTATTGGAGGACTATGATGAATACAATATGTATTAATTTCAAAAGGTTATTTGTAATGAATACAAGCTAGCTACATTTTATACATATAAAATGTTATAGTAAAACACATCACTTTATACAGTTGACATTCTAATAAAATGTTAGATGCCTTTACTCTCAGCACTTGGGAGGTAGAAGCAGCCAGATCTCTGTGTTTGAGACTAGCCTGGTCTAGCGAGCTAGTTCCATGACAACCAGGGCTGCACAGAGAAACCCTGTCTCTAAAATACCTATAAAACAAAGAAAACAAACAAAGATAGTGATTTAAAGCAAACTAAAGAACTGGAATTGATACATTTGAAATTATTCTGTGAATATAGATATATAAATACAGAGACATACACACATGGGATATTTTAGTTTCTAATCTAAATCTTGTAGAATTGCCTTTAAATTTCATCCTAGACAAAGGTAAAGATACCTGACAATTATTATTCACAAATATATTAGTAATTATCTTTTATTGTTTAGTACCATTCCACATAATTACACATTTGTCATAATTAGTGCAGAGAATCACTTGAGTGGGAAACTTTCCCACTCACCAATTAAACTGGTTTTCTAGAGTTCTGGGCAGCAACATTCTCAGTAGTAATTTAGAAACCTTTTGCCCTACACTTTTACATAAATGCATGTTCTGCTTTTATGACGGCATTTATTTTCTCTTTGGGGAAACTAACAACTCAGGAAGAGAAACTGCAGAGCCATCGGCAGGTGAGAGGATGACAAAACTTTACCAGTGCTTTCTGTCTTTTACTCTCGTAGGATGCTTCCTCAGCAACACTGCGATTACTTTTTAATATTAATAAAATGAAAGACAACAACATTGTAAAGTTCGCAGTCCATGTGTTGCTTTCTGTAGTATATCTGGTAATGGTGCTATGAAGGAGATAACAGAATAGGGAAACTTGTAGAGGCCACTTGCTTCATCTGTGTACATGGGGAGAGAATTTTTAAGACTTGATACAGGCAGAAATGAAAACAGTGTTAGCAATTGAGTCTCTTAGTTGCTCACTATTCTTGAATTTTGCTGAGGAGATCATGCATTCCTTTTTGGAGAAGAATGCTGTTGTTCTATGGTTGATTCAAGGTCTGAGAATGTTCTGTCAATTCTTTGCATTTTGTAGTAGCTTCATTATAGACAGTAATTGTGATTTTATAATTGTATGAGTATTAATAAGATTATGTTAGTCATCATAATGCTTGCATTGTATAGCACTTTGTGGTTATCAAATTCTCTTACATATGCGACTTCTTATCATTCTAGCTTGGCCTTATTTATACTGAAAACAATGCCTGGAAAGGCACATATTGTATTGCAGAAGTGATTCCAGGAAACAGGAGAATGGCTTAGCAAAATACCATGGGAAAAGAGGAAAATTAAATGCAACCAAGAAATTATTATTTTGAGAATCTCTATGGTTGACTGAGACAGTGATGAACCTAAAGGAGCATGTCTCAAAACTGTCAGCCCAGAGGGGAATGGAGGCATTTATGCCTCAGTTCTGTCTTCCATTGATGAAGGGTAGGCTAAAAGACAGCCAGTTTGATGGTATTGCTGAAATCACAGGATCAAGAGAAACCTACGCTGAGTTAGGAGTAAAGCACTGTTGGCAAAATGGGTGGATGTATGAAAAGAATTAATTTGGGCATTATTTGCTAGACAATGATGTAAGTTCTATGATTTGAAGTGACTGGAGAACTGCCGTATGCATGCCCTCATAGCAGCACTGTGAAACACGGAAATATTATTTTTTTCTTTTATTTTATTACTTTAAAAAATACCAATCCAAATTTCTACTCCCTCCACTCCTCCCACTCCCTCCACACACCCTCCCACCCGAACCTCCTCCAATCCTAAGAGAGGGCAAAGCACCCTGACCTGTGGGAAGTCCAAGGCCCTCCCTACTACATCTAGGTTGAGCAAGGTATCCATCCAAAGAGAATAGGATCCCCAAAAGCCAGTACATTCAGTAGAGACAAATCCCAGTGCCATTGTCATTGGCCCCTCAGTCTGCCCCAACTGTCAAACATATTCAGAGGGACTAGTTTAATCCCATGCTCATTCATCCTCAGTCCAGTTGGAGTCATATTTGGGGGAAAACAACTGTACAAATAATTATTATACTGTTTTAATAGCTAATGTGAAGCCTCCCCCAGTTTCTTTGTATGGAAAATGTAGGGTTCAATACCATTTATCCCCTCTATTATGAAAATAATTGAATACCTTTACAATGTTTTGATAGCCCAGAAGAACGCAGCTGTGTAAATACAGGACTGCTGTTGAGGTTCTGCTTCCGTTTGAAAGCAAAATGAGACTTTCATCATTTTGAAACATTGAATTCTACATCTTGCAAAGTTGAAAAATAAATGGAGGACCAATTTTATCTCTCATTCCTCATGCACATCTCCCGCAACTTTAAAGAGTTTGGCGCTTCTCATGTATGCATAATTACACAGCGTAATGATAAAATTCCATATTTTAGTTCATGTATAATGAACCTCAAAAGCCAACAATGAACTAAAAATATTCGTAGAAAATATTATTTTCTAATTTTAAAATTGGTAATTCAAAGCTGTTTCTGTTTATTTTGTGCATCAAGACAAAGTACTGGTCTGATTCCCTCACAGAATACTTCACCCCCACCCATCAGGATCCTGCATTTGTAGTGTTCTTTGAAAAAACTCATGTTAAACTCATGTATCCAGAGCCCTGTGAGACACCATGCTCTGTTAATACACCCATTCCTCCTAAGAGGAGCTTTCTTTCTCAAGTGACATTTGTGAATATGGATAGTATAAAAGTGCCGAACTGGTAAGCTGCTATTTGTTCATGATCTAGGCCTGGGGGAAAGTAATTTCCTGGAATGATTTGTTTTCTCCCAACGAATAGACAAGATTTTGGTGTACCCACTGAACAATGGCCACAATATTAGGAATGAAACCCCAGATCATCACATTCATCTAAGAAATCAGGTTTGATATTATTAATTATGTTAGTCTTTGTCTTATTTTTATTTTATTTTTTGCTTTTTTGTGTTTTGTTTTCTATGTTTTTGTTCTCTCATTTGTTGCACTCTGACCATGGTTTTCCCTCCCTCCTCTCCTCCCAGTCCTTCACCTCACCTCACTTCTCCCCCAGATCCACTGTTCCTTTGTTTCACTTCAGAAAAGAGCAGGCCTCTGAAGACTATTAACTAAACATGACATAACACGTTACAGTAAGACTGGGCACAAACCCTCGTATCAAGCCTGGATGAGGCCACTCTGTAGAAGGAAAGTGATCTCAAGAGCAAGCAAAAGATTCAAAGAGAATAAGCCCCTCTACCTTAAATGTCTCATTGTCAAGGGATTCTGTCTCAGAAACAAGAAAAGTAACTAATATAAAACCCAAAATATTGGGGTTCAGAGACGTCCAGAAAGCTGAAAACGTGGAGGTTCATAAAAGGTGAATCATCAGGAGAGGACAAAGAAATTCTGTGCTTTGTCCTCATATATCAGCCTTCGCATATCTCAAAGTATATCCTTTGTAATATCCTTTATAATAAAGCAGTAAACATAATTCCCTGAGTCCTAGGAACCATTGCAACCTATTAATCAAACCAAGGGAAGGGATATAAAAACTGATTTACAATCAGCTAATGAGAAGCACAGGTATACAGCTTAGGGTTTGTGATTGGTATGTAAAATGTGGGTGACAGATAGTCTTGGAGACTAAGACCTCAATTTATGGGCTCTAATGCTTTAATCAGGCAGACAGAGCTGGACTGAGTTAGAAAACTCAGCTGGCATCTACTGCAGAACTGATTGCTTACCTGCTGGCAGGAAAAAAAAATCCTCGTATCTCTTGAGGACACGAAAATGATCTGTGTTTTCAGAGTGTGAGGAGAGAAGAAAAACTGTTTTGTCCTACACAGCAGGTCAAGGTAATCACACAGAGAGAAAGACAGACAATCCCAAGGCTGCATAAACAGTTGACAGCTGACATCTTTTCCTTTTCTTTCTCATTCTCCCTTGTCATCTCTTTTTTATTCATCCCATGTGCATATTGTGTGATAAGTTCTCCTCAATGTGCAATATTATCATACACTTTACTAATGAGAATCCTCATAGTCGGGTAGATAAAATAAATTATTCAAACTCGTCCAGTGTCTTAGTGTTTCTTTTGCTATGATAAAACACCATGACCAAATGCAACTTGTGGAGTAATGACTTTATGTCTGCTTATATTCAGGTCATATTTCATCACTGGGGGAAGTCGGGGCACAGACTGAAGGCAATAACCTGAGTGCAGAAACCTAAGCAGTGTCTGTGGAGGAATGATGTTAACTGGATTGTTACTCACAGCTTATCCAGCCTCCAGCCTTATACAACTTAGGACAAGTTGGCCAGGGCTGGCACCATCCCTAGGCTGGTTCCGTCAACATCAATCATTACTCACGAAGATGTCCTACAGACTTCCCTATAAGTATTTTGATGGACACATTTTCTCATTTAAGGTTCCTCTTCAAAATAATTCAAGCCTATGTCAGGTTGACAAAAAAAAAAAAACAGAAACAAAAACAACAACAAAAAACCTGACTAGCATGCGGGATTCTCAGTGTTTGAGCTATATTCAAACCACACATTCTGGTAGTATTCTGATTCTGATGAAGAAAACTGTAGGGTTTTTTGTATTTAGGATTCTAATTTGTTCTTAACAGTTTTCTTATTGATTTGGTACATACACATCATCATTCTTGTTCTCACTATGGTCCTTGGACACAATACCAGGTTTCGACTCCATCCTGGAAACATGTCTAATTCAATAGTCCTTGATATAGCAGTCTAGAGTTCAGAAACTTCATAGTTTAAAGTGTTTTATAGACACATCAAGAATCCTTCTATGCTTATTCATCTATTAAACCATTTTTTTCTGGTGCAATATGCCAGAAACTAGAAATTCAGTAACAAATTATTTCTTGTTGGGGGAGAAAAAGATTTATTTCAGCTCACTATGGCATGTCACATTCTGTCATTGAGGGAAGTTAAGGCGGAAACAGATTTAGAGACCTTGGAGGAGTGCTGCTTACTGGCTTTCTCTCAAAGGCTTGCTCAGCCTGCTTTCTTTTTTTCTTTCTTTTTTTAAAAAAAGAAAACAAACTATCTTTTTTTTCATTTTACATACCAATCCCAGTTCCCACCCCTCCCCTCCTCCCATCCCCTCCACCTACTCCCAGTCCTCCTCCCCATCCACTCCTCAGAGAGGGTAAGGCACATTGCTTTGTGGAAGGTCCAAGGCCCTCCCCACTACATCTAGACTGAGAAAGGTATCCATCCAAAGAGAATAGGTTCCTAAAATGCCAGTACAAGCAGCAGGGATAAATAAATCCTGGTGCCTCTTTCAGTGGCTTCTCAATCTGCCCCAACCATGCAACTGTCAATCACATTCAGAAGGAGTAGTTTGGACCTATGTTGGTTCCTTCCCTGTCTGGCCAGAGGTTTTGAGCTCCCATTAGCTCAGGTAAATTGTTTCAGTGGGTGTGCCCATCACGGTCTTGACCTCATTGCTCATATTCTTATTCCTACCCCTCTTCAACTGGACTCTGGGAGTTCAGCAAATAATTAAAGATGTTTCTCAAGCCTGGCGGTGGTGGCGCACGCCTTTAATCCCAGCACTCGGGAGGCAGAGGCAGGCGGATCTCTGTGAGTTCGAGACCAGCCTGGTCTACAGAGCTAGTTCCAGGACAGACTCCAAAGCCGCAGAGAAACCCTGTCTCGAAAAACAAAACAAAAAAAAAGATGTTTCTCAAACATTTATGTAACTTATAACATGTAATCTAATGGAAGACACAAAAATACAAACTGAATCATACACATGTGCACTGCCATTTTGTACACAAATGAGTGAAATTGTTTTTAGTTTTGATAAGTATGGTAAATGAAATTCATAGGGTTTCATGTGACAAAAAATATAGTCATTTAGACAGTGAGTCAATACCCCTTCTATCATTTTAATAAGTGTCTAACCGAAAAGGCCTATGTATTGTAGACTTGATGGCCACTTCTTTAGGAAGCTGTAGAATTGTCAGGAGCTGGAAACCAAGGACACCCTTGGTCTTTGTGAGGTTGGCACTAAAGGGGACATTTGGACCACAGGTCCTTGCTTGCGCTCTCATGTTCTTCTTAGTCATGAGGTGAATGATTCTGTGACCGAGGACTTCAATAGTCTGCTGCCTTGCCACAGACCAAGGGCAAAGAAAAAAACTCATTGTCTGAAACTTATAAAACTGTGAGCCCAAACAAAAATATTCTCAGAGATTATTTACAATAGGAAGATAGGTAGAAACAAGCTGTATGTAAAACCAGAGAATCAATAATCCAATCAGAGGTAGTAAAAATGCCAAAGAGAAGGGGTTGTAGTGAGATTGGGTTGGTTTAACCAATGGAAAGGCCAATGTACTTTGAACATAGGGAGCAAGAGAGTGATATAGTGGAAAATGCTGGAAATTTTGTGTTTGTTCTTGAAAATTTGCCTTCACATTCTTAAATCACGTAATCATGGAATTGGCCTACATTTTAAGTAAGAAAAAATTATGAGCTGAGGCACATCGTATAAAGTTATTCTGGGTGCTAGTGGAAAACTGATTTCCACAAAGAAAAAAGTAGAGTTAGGAGGGTCTCACAGTTTTCAATTAAGAGTTGATAAACTGGAATTATTGGGGGGGGGGAGCAGAGACAGGAAAGGGAAGGGGAAGAATGCTTAGAAACAATATGTGTTATGATGGTGGAACTGATAAGATTTACTGAGAATGAAGACAGGAAAGAGAGTAATCAGTGGTGATTTCTAGGCCTTGACATGAGCAGCAAAAGGATTTGGCTGCACTTAGCAAAATAAATGAGGCAGGGAATAAAACAAGATAGAGCTCTACTTTGCCATTTTATGTTACCCAGGTTAGAGTAGTTGAAATTTAGAAACAAAGACAACAAAGACTGGCATGAATGTGAGGAAAGGGGCACATTTCTTCACTCCTGGTGGGAATACAAACTGATACAGCCATTATGGAGATCAGAATGGAGGTTCCTCAAAAATCTTCAAATGAATCTATCACATGACCTAGCTATCCTACTTGAGAATCTATCCAAAGGACTTTATATCCTAATATAGAAATACCTGTTTTTCCATGTTCATTGCTGAAAAATTCACAATAACCAAGAGATAAAAATAGTTTAGATATACACCAGTTAATTAATAGATGATAAAAATATGGTATAGTTACACGATGTAAAATTATTTAATTATTTATATAATTTTCATGTAAATTGATGGGGCTGGAAAAAGGATTTCTCTGTGAGCTAACTCAGACCTAAAAAGACAAACATTACTTGTTTTCTCTTATTTGTGGATGTTGGCTTTGACTCTTCAGATATGTGTGTTTCTTTTGAAGGACTCACAGAGATCAGGAAATTACTAGACGGCCATGAAGGGCAGCCTTCAAGGGAAGAGAGATAGAATGTACTGCTTAAGAGGGAGTAAGTGATATGCAAGATATTCATCAGTATGGCTATAGGATATCACCTTCATTTGGCGATGGATGGAGATAGAGACAGAGACCCACACTGGAGCACCGGACTGAGCTCCCAATGTCCCAATGAGGAGCGGAAGGAGGGAGAACATGAGCAAGGAACTCAGGACCGCGAGGGGTACACCCACATTCTGAGACAATGGGGATGTTCTTTCGGGAATTCACCAAGGCCAGCTGGATTGTGACTGGAAAAGCATGGGATAAACCGGACTCTCTGAATATGGCGGACAATGAGGGCTGCTAAGAAGGCAAGGACAATGGCACTGGGTCTTGATCCTACTTCATGTTCTGGCTTTGTGGGAGCCTAGCCAGTTTGGATGTTCACCTTCTTAGATATGGACGGAGGGGGGAGGACCTTGGACTTTCCACAGGGCAGGGAACCCTGACTGCTCTTCAGACTGGAGAGGGAGGGGTAGAGGAGTGGGGGGAGAGGGAGAGGAGTGGGAGGAGGGGGGAGGGAAATGGGAGGCTGGGAGGAGGCGGAAATTTTTTCTTTTCAAAAAAAAATAAAATAAAATAAAAAAAGAGGGAGTAAGTGGAAAAGAATGGATTAAATTTGGGTAGAGGAAGGATGAAGACCAGGATAAAGGAGGGAATATGAGGAGATATAAATAACACTAAAATTCCTTTGAAAAAGCAATTTGGAAATCTACCTAAAACTTACTTAGAAGCTTCCTAGAATATGTGTGTGTTGTGTGTCTGTGCCTGTGTGTCTGTCTGTATAATACATATATCAAAAGAGTTAAAGTTGAGTTATTCTATAATAGGGCAACAGTTTCCCCACTAGCACCACTGACTAATACATGGGCTACTTCATTTAGAGTTGTCAGTTACTGAGGCCTCACACACTGCCCCCTCAAACGTTACAGGCCATTGTTAGTGCTGTTAGGTGCTCTTCAGAATTCAGAATTAAACTCTACTGATGAAGATATCAAGTACTTGGGTCATATAACACTGAGAAATCAAGCAGATAATTATCTGAAAGCGTCATCACTGTTGGTGAGCTTTTGTAGTACTAGAAGGTGTTAAGAATGCTAACAGAGAAGAAAAGTAATTATCAATATAACCATCAATTTTAGCCTGCTGTGTATTCTGTGAATTAAAATAATGACAAGTCTAGTAAGACATCCCCCCTAGTATGATAATGACATGGACCTCATGGGAATAACCTATCAATTTCTGATTGAATTCAAGTCCTGATCCACAAGACAAAACACATACCTGGTACCATTATCAGGCCAAGAACCTGTGGCAACATAGGTCATAGCCCTAGAAGAGAACATATTACTATTATTTTCTTAAATCAACCAATTCCTAATGACTTATAGATTAATGTACCTCTTAATCCTCATCAAAGAAGCTTCTATTTGTAGTAGACACTGAGTAACAGAGACTCACAAATGAAGAAGGCACAGGAAATAAGGGACTAGGGAATTCTCAGTCCTAATCAGAACATATATTCTATACCTGCTCTTTACAAGGCTATGGGGTCATTGTGGAAAAGAGAATGCAAAAGGACAAGGGGTAAAGATGTTGGATGACTATAAGCAAGGAATCTTTTTAGGGCATAACAAACAGCTGTACCTATGAACTCACAGCATTTGTGATATCATACATAGGACCTTTGCAAATCTGATCCATACCAAATTTCGTCATGGAGATGGGAAATGGGCATGAAATCTAACATCTAGCCATGGAGCTACTGGGAAAAGAAGGGATGGTTTAATCTAAAGAGTGTGGTCCTTGTTAACTCAACCAGTCTGCAGGTAGATTATATATCCAAGAATATAAGGACAGCATAAATTGGTTTTGATAGGTTTGAAAAGTGGGACACAGAGTTTGAGTGAATTGGGAAATGGGGATAGATATTGGAAGAGTTTGGGAGATTAATGTGAACAAAACACCTTGCACAAAATTTTCAAATATCATATAAAATGAATGAAAACAGTAATGTTCTGGTCACAATAAAGCTTATTACAAGTGGATAAAAAAAGAGTGAGTGAATCCTGGGGAGACTTGGAGTTGGTATCTATAAATTTATGAATCAGAACATGGATGAGGAACAAAACCATAAAGCTAAATGAGATCATTATTTTTATAACTTTTTAAGTTTTAAAATTAAAGTGTGTGTGTGTGTGTGTGTGTGTGTGTGTGTGTGTGTGTTATAAGTACCCTTGGCCTTGGAGATGAGAAGAAAGTTGTCTGCTCAAACTGAAGTTGTAAGCAATTGTAAGCCACCTGACACAAGTTCAGGTAACTAACCTCTAATCCTCTGCAAAAGCAGTAGATAGTCTTAACTGCTTAGACATTTCTCCAGCCCCTATATTTCTTGTTCCAAGCCTCTCTGTTAGCTCATGCCTAGAATGAAAGTTTCATTATTACAAGATGTTGTGTTAACCATCAATTCCCTGCTGTCTTTTGTTAACTGCACCTATTAAAATTCATTCAACATATACAGTAGAATCTTGTAAATTTTTCATTAACACATATATCTCTTACTATTGTTGGGAGAATCCCCCATATCAAAGTCTACAGATACTCAAACCCTTATATAAAATAGTGGATTATTTATATACAAACTGTGCACATTCTCCTCTATACTTCAAATCATTCCTGGATTGCTCATACAAAACAAAACATAGGGTATGCAAAGAGTTTTTATGCTATATTGTTTAGGAAACTAGTCCTATACACTTTACACTTTCTTATTTATCTGAAAAAGAGGCATAGTCATTCAAAATAAATCTTTTATAGTTTAAGGAGCCCATGAATCTTCTTAGCCAGTCACATCTGATTCTACGAATATACTCCTTTCTCTGTACTTTTACATTTGGGAGGGGAAGGCTATGCCTTTTGAACCTTCTGCTTGGAACCAACTTTAATCCTTGTCCTAATACTGTAAAGTAGACATGACAGCAAAAACTCTGCATGGGGATATCTGAACCATGGCCAGGCTGAAAACTTCCAAAGGTAACATATAGCAACAAAAAGACAAATCATAAGGTATACAGGGACAGCAAATTTTTTTT
>NW_004949132.1:3183260-3192088 GCF_000317375.1 Microtus ochrogaster | reverse complement strand
TTCTGGTATCCTCTTCAATTTCTTTCTTAAATGCCTTAAAGTTCTTGTCAAATAGATCTTTCACTTCCTTGGTTAGATTTACCCCAAGATATTTTATGCTGTTTGTGGCTATCGTGAAAGGTGATGCTTCTCTGATTTCCCTCTCTGCTTCCATATCATTTGTGTATAAGAGGGCGACTGATTTTTTTGGAGTTGATCTTGTATCCTGTCACATTACTAAAGGTGTTTTCAGGTGTAAAAGTTCTTTGGTGGAGTTTTGGGGATCGCTTATGTACACTATCATATCATCTGCAAATAATGAAAGTTTAACTTCTTCCTTTCCAATTCGAATCCCCTTGATCTCCTTATGTTGTCTTATTGCTATTGCTAGAACTTCAAGCACTATATTGAAGAGGTATGGAGAGAGTGGACAGCCTTGTCGTGTTTCTTAGTTTAGCGGGATGGCTTTGAGTTTCTCTCCGTTTAATTTAATGTTAGCTGTCAGCTTACTGTATATAGCTTTTATTATATTTAGGTATGACCCTTGTACAGGGATAGCAAATTTGATCGCATTCCTTGAAATAAATGTAACTCATTGCTTATGTACCAACTATGACATTTAAAGCCATTTTCCAGGGCTTTGAATTCTAAGAAATAGACTCACAAACCTTCCAGTCCAATTGTAATGTATAATTATGTTCACATAATTTACAACAAGTACTCAATGCATTCACAGTTGAGGAGCCCCCAGCATGAAGGCCACACTAAGTTGATGTCTTAAACTGAACCTGTGTTGACTTAAGGCAATATTGAGTCACAACCCGGTGAGAAGATACATTTATTGAACTTTCTCTATACCAGAAATGTACTTATCACCCTGGACCAGTCACATGGCTGGATTTCTTGTAGAGAAAGGCTACTGCTTTCTTTAACATTTGGTTGAATTTACACAGGACAGTCTGCCATATAGTCATGCAATACAAATAGCACTTTTCAGCATGTTCTCTTTAACCATTGGGCCATCTCTTAGCTCCAGAAAAAAGTTATAGTTTTCAATTGTATTTCGAGAAAGTAAGTTTCTAAATGGCTATTTGATATACTTTTTTATTGTGATTAATACTCCCTGAAACAACAAACTACCATACAAATTGTGACCACTGGTGCAATATTGGCATAACTATAATGGGCATAACCAATCATTTTCGGATGAAATTTAAGGCCTGATTTACAGGATGAAATTCATACCTGGTGCTGTAAACTTGATCGAAAGTCCATTACTAGGAGGAGGGATGGGTGTCATAGGCCCTAGGGAAATCCACTATTGGTTTGCTAAAAGACATCACATTTGTAACATGAAGACCTGCTTGTTGGGGTTTCTGTCCCGTCCAGTACCCCACACCCGGCAGGCCCCAAAGAAAATCACACAGAGATCTCTATAGGTTATAAAGCTAATTGGCCCATTAGGTCAGGCTACTTATTAGCTCTTGTAGCTTAACCCATTATTCTGATCTATGTTAGCCATGTGGTTCAGTACCTTTCACAGCTGGGCAGGTCACATGTTGCCTCTTTGGTGGCCTGGGCTGGAATGGGAGGAATGGGCTTCCTCCTTTCCAGCATTCTCCTGTTCTCATCTCCCTACCTCTACTTCCTGTCTGGTTGACCCACCTATACTTCCTACCTGGCAAATCAGTGTTAATTTAAAACATGATTGATAGAATACAGACAATTCTCCCACACCACACATTGTCAAAGTGTTGTCTGAATCTGTGCAAATCTGAACCTTGCACAGAGGAGCATCTGCTGAAGTTGGCAATAATTAATGCAGAAGCTTATAACTGGCCAAAGTACTGAGAATGAGTTAACTGTTGATTACTGAGTCCTAAACTTTGCATCAAAATCACACACTTTTCCATGGTACAGGGGATACCACGAAGGATCACACAGAATGTAGGAGCCAGAGGGTGAGAACAAGTGTTGCTTAATGTCTTCTGGGAAGTCATGGCCATTGCATGTATGAACTCACAGCAGCCTTGCCTACCTAAACAAGACCTACGTGGTAAACAAAAATCCAGCATGGAAGAGAAACTCACTACGCCCTACCCCTACCTGAGGAGTTTATGGGCAGTTGATGGCTACTGGGGAAGGGAGAGTCATTTTCTTTGGGTAGGTTGCCTAAGCTCCAATGTATGACCCTTCTGGCAGTTTGTTCAACTGTGCCTTCCACAAACTCCCAGAAGGGTCACTAAAATATGACCTTGCTTAATTACATGGCTTCTTGTTGTTATAGGAAAACACACTGAGCCCAACTAGTGCTGCCTGTATGCATATGGGTGTGAAGTCATGCCTCTGTCTATAATTGCTTGAAGAGGCAGGTACACAACTTGTCTCTGAGCCCTGAAATAACATTGACAATAGAAATAAATCTCTTTGATGGGTTAGGGTTCATCAAAGCACAAGAATTATATGCTTTTCACTCTGTTAGTTAGTTGTACTTCAATGGTCTAGTATTACCAGCCAAGCATCGGGGAGATAACACATTCGTTTGAATAATAGCAATGGGGAAATGCCAGAAAAGATAGCTGGACTTAGTAACAGGGGCATGGTAAGGAGAATTGTGCTCACAAACTGGGAACTCTGTTCTTATATAGGTCCCTGGTCCTTATACATTCCTAAACATTTAAACTCTCTGAATGTACAATAGCCAAGACATGCAAGCCTGACTAAGGGGAAACAAAAAGCACAGAGGATCAGGCTTGTCTCTGATCATAAAAAGTACAACTCTATTCTACCTCCTTCAGAGATAGGGACAGGCCTTTAAGTGACTACAGAGAAGCAGGTGAAAACCTTGGTGCTCACTAATCAACTCTTTTCTGATAAACAATCTCAAATAGAACTGAAGGTCCCCACTGAGAACTATCTAGGTTCTTCTCAACTTTCATCTCAGAAGAAGAATTTACCTCTTACTTAGCAACTGATTCTAGAAACACAAGATGAATTAATTTGTGTCTACTTATGGGAAAGATATGGGGTACTGTTTTTCTCACATTACTTGAAGAATTACTGATAACAGGACATAGGATACACAGGTATATAAAATTAGCAGACTTTCAGAATAATAGATTTTAAATGGCCTGCAGGAGAAAAGCCAGATTTTCTAGAGCTTGTTATTCTTAACAACTGACACTTTACAGCTCTTGATAAATAGCTTTCCATTTCTCTCTCACTCCTGATTATAATCCCTCTAGTTTATTATGTAAGTTTGATTATTTTTGCTACCCCACATAAATAAAATCCCTGAGTCAGTTATATTTTACTGAGGTTAAAATTTGTTTGGATCTCACCCTCTTTTCCCCTACCATAATAAAACCACAAAATAAAAATACCAAAGATTCTCAACAGCAGCATGGAGCAAAGCAGAAGAGTATAGAAAAATTACCAAAGTTATAATTATCCCCACCTTGAACCTGATATTCTTAAATTAGCAAGTCATTCTTATTAATTTCCTAATTCACTGAAGAGGCAACATTGGCCCAGATAAGTAACATGACCTACTAAAGGTCACCCAGCTGAGAGTCAGGCCAGAATCTGCCAGGCCCCTCAAGCGCTGACACACCCATTACTTAGCCTACTTAAAGGTTTGAGCAAGAGCGACAGTGATTTAAAGCAATCCAGCATAAGGCAGAGGCTTCTCTGTGTGTGTGTTGGTCTGATCAAGCTGCTGCAGCATAGTACTGCAGTCTAGGGGATTGAACAACATCTATGTGTCACAGCCTTGGCAGCTGGAAGTCCAAGAACAAGAAGTTGACACATTGTATTTCTCCTGTGGCTTTTCTTCTTGGCCTTGAGAGTGCTACCTTCTAACTGTGTCCTCATTTGGCCTTTCTCCTGTGGAGCTGTCTCTATCTCTTTAACTTCTTTTAAGAATATCAATCATCCTTAATTAGATCCTCACATTTATGCCATTTTTAACATTAGGTAATTTTTGTGTGGTTTGAAAATAGCATCCAAGCAAGGGTTCCTTGACTGACCTACACCCCCATCACTGAGGTTACTGACCTTGGTTAAACCCCTATATCCAAAATGAACTCAGACCTTGAGGGTCCAGGAGTCAGGATTTCAACATATGCAGTTTAGTGCATATCAAAATGAAAATTATTATAAACATCAATAATGAACACACAACACAGTCTGCATCCATAAAACATTTCATTCTTCCTTCCCAAAATCATGGCATAAATAATTTCCTTCCATATCTCTGATGAACTCCCACTAAGTCATTTGTCTTCTCTATTTTCCTCCAACCCTATTACACTGAGTCTCTGTAGGTTTTTCCAATAATCCTGTGGTTACTCCTGTCGTCTTCATGCCTTTTTCATATGTAAATCTAATGTTCTCCAACAACCTCTTTACTCATTCAAAGACAAAATCTTCCCCCCAAACAGGCAAAATATATTTAGATACAATGACCCACTATACTGAAGTACCTTTATGCTGTTTAATGGCATGAAATGACAGTAAATGTCATGGTAGCCCAGAACTGTTGACTGAGCACTGTCAAGGGACAGAAACAGGGTCACTTCATTCTCCTCTCTGTCCCCTTTCACAGTCTTTTTCAAACACCATGGAAAAGGTCTTGCTCTCTGTTTCTGTTAGACTGTTCTATTTTCTACCCTTACACTCTAAGCAGTGAGAAACTCAAATAAGAATAAAGGGCATTTATCTCACTTTGAGAGGCTGGTCTTTTATTTTCAGTGCTGCTTTGGAACTCTCACTCTCCAAACTAAATAGCTCTGGAAAGGTATAAAAAGGAAGCCATGAAATTAGGGATAAAGAGCAGAAGAGCTGAAGGAGGAAGAATGGAGGTAGAAGGAAAGCATGGCCAAAGATTACAGTGGCTACTGGTGGCCCCTTTTCTGAGAACGGGAAAGAATATGGCTGTATTTTGTAGAGAATACATAAAGATAGCCTTTCTCTGGACAAAGACCCTAATGGAAACTGAAAGAAGACTCTCATCTTTTCTACTCTCACAGTTGTATTGAAAGTATAATTTCATCATCTGGCTTCTAATCAGCCCAAGAATGAGGTCAGCAAGTGCCTAGTGGTTTATTTTTATTTCTGATATCATCTTCCTGATCCCAGAGGGAGCCCAGAATGGCTTATTTAAGACCACTAGATGTGGCTGTTAAACTCGTGTGTGCCTGAGGGACCTTTTCTACCCACTGTAGGGAGAAGAGAGAAGCGAAGCTGAATACGGCATCTCCATGGCCTTCTTCCACATTGAGCAATTGCTTTTCATTCATCATTTAGCAGTTCTGGAATACTAGCTAGACACCAAGACTTTGCATAAGGGGGGGGGGCTGTAGACCTACGCCATGGAGAACTAACCTATCATTCCAACATCTCCATGATCTTAGGACAAGGCGAATCAAGAATGTATTTTATTGCTTTTTAAACAATCACAACAAATGTAGCTCAAAATGGTACCCATGTATTGGCTCATAGTTCTCAGTCCAAAAGTGCAGGATAAAAATTGAAAAACAACAGTAGAAACGAAGGTAAGAAAAGCAGAAATTTTCAGAGAAAAAAGGTGGAAAAAACCTGGACTCATAAGGGCTCACAGAGACTGAACCAACAGCCAGAGAACTTCCATAGGATTGACCTTGGCACTCTACATATATATTACAGTTGCGTAGCTTGGTCTTCTTGTGGGACTTCTAACAGCAGGAACAGGAACTGCCTCTGATACTTTTACAGGCTTTTGGGAACCAACCCTTCATACTGGGTCCCTTTGCCCAGCCTTAATACAAGGGGAGGTGCCTAGCCTTACTGCAACTTGATATGCCATGGTTTTTTTGGGTTGATACTCATGGGAGACCTGCCATTTTCTGAACAGAAATGGAGAAGAAGTGATTGGATGTGGGAACAGAGAGATGAGGGAGGACTGGTAGAAGAGGAGGGAGGAGAAACCACGGCTGGGATATTAAATAAATAAATAGATAAATAGATAGATAGATAGATAAATTTAAAAAATGAAGTACATAAAAATTATCACAGTAAAATGTGCAGGAGGGTGTGAGCATCAGCTCTGCTGAGTATACTGGAAGGGCAGAATCAAATTCTCAGAAGAGCTGCATTTTCATTGGAAGGCCTGGCGTTCTTTAAGGCTCCAAAGGTTAGGCGTGAGGGAATTCAGTTTCTTCCAGGTGCAGCATTTCTTTGCTGGCTGTCGGCCAATCGGCCACTCTGAGATTTCAGAGGCCAGCAACATTTTTTCTCATATAAACTCCTCCATATTCAAACTGGTAACAGCACTTTATGTCCTTTCCATTTTATAAAGTTGATTTACTGCATCTGCTTCCCTTTTCTGCCACCAGAAAGTGTTTTCGGGGTTTGTGTGATTAGATTAGACCACCTGGAATAGTATTCCTAGTTCAAAATCAACGGTGCTCTATAACTATTGAAGTAATAGTTTAGAATATTATGGGGCACCATTTGTCCAGGAGTATGAAGGTGCATTTTTAGATTTCTACCACAAGTAATAAAAGAAACTTGCATAAATGCATGTATGTAAGCTTGCACAGTCTTTAACCTTTCCAAGTGAGAATTATCCCCAATATCTCATTTTTTGGTAATGATTCTGGAAATCATAATAACAGTAAGCCATAAGTCTTACTGTTGCCATCATTTCAGAAACCAGGGTTGCCCTTAATTTAAAACACAAGAAGAATACTATTTTAAGAACACATCCCCCTTAGTTGTTCAAATAATTTTAAAAAAAAATTGTTTGTTTTTTGTGAAATTGTTCAACCATACATAATGCTAGTATGTTATTCATTTATACGTGGTAAACTGTCTGTAATCCCAAATCGTTTTCAGTTGCCCACATTTCAATTTATCAATATGGTCATTATTTTCCAGTAATTTAGGAATAAATTAAGTCCTGAGTATGGTCTCACTTGATAGTCTGAAATATCAATGTAAGGAGATGATGAGAGTACACATGGCTGAAGATACCAATTAAGATGGGGTAGAGGTAGTGACATGACTGAAAATGAAAATCTGTAGGGACTAAAATTTATGCATTGTGAGGACGAGTTACAGGAGAATAAAAGGTATGGCTTATTCTTCAAAACCTAAGATGCAAAATAAATATGACGATGCTTGTGCAGTCATATGAAAATTGGATTAATGAGAATCCTTGCCATTTCCTTGCCAAAAGGAACGGAATGAATTGTAGAATCTGACCTCTGCTAGACGTCCACCCTCTATTTGCATTGTGCATTAGACACTTAGCACAATGTTAGAGAGGAAGATTGTGAGTTTAGTCCAGTCTTCCTCAAAAAAAGATGGGGAGTGGGCTGATGAGGAAGAGGAAAATGAGGAAGGGGAGGAAGAAGAAGTGGAACAAAGGGTAATGGAGGATGTGTACATTTTATGGACTCCTTGGACCTTCTCCTCTAGCCTATAAAAAGAACGATAATGCAAATTTAAAACAATCTCTTTCCAAATTTGCTAATTGAAAACAACGTAGTTTGGCAAGAGTTTAAAGTAAAGAAAGATAATTGCATTGTTAATGAGTTAATGTTCTACACAGCCGCTGACTCAGATGTAAAAAGATAGCACTAGAGGACCATGTGCTAGCACTGGCTTGGGATGCAGAAGTACGAAAGAGCTCAGAGACCTGAAGGGAAGCTAAGTGTCAGAGAAGAGGAAAGCTTGCATAACCATGAGAAAGGGCCCTTTGCCAAGGTTGTGTGCCAAAGGTTCAGAGCTTGCTTCAGGATCCTGGAATGCTACTGAGTCAGAATTCTGTACAAATAATGAGAGCATGTCTGACCTAGAAATGAAAAGTGAATTACACCAAGTTCAGACAAAAAGGACTTTGCCTTCACGGGAACAGTGTCGATGAGATAAGAGTTGTAGCACGTGGAAAGGGCACACAAGGAAACTTCAAGAAGAAAGGAAAACTGTTAGGACATTAGCATATCTCAAACTACAGTAGGCTGAAGGTAAACTACTAATCAAGTGCCTTTAATTTAATTAATGACATTTACCTTGGACAATCTTATTGGGAAAAGAAGTACAATTTGAATCTTGAATGGTGACACTCTTCTTTAATCCCAAAATTTGGAGGACTGAAATGGGAGAATTACTAGTTCTAGCTTAGACTGCCTCAAAGAAAAAGAAAAAGAAGAAAAAGAAGAAAGGAAGGAAGGGAGAAAAAAAGAGAAGGAAAGAAGGTAGCAAGGGAAGAACAGAGGAATTGAGGGAGGGAGGAATGGAGAAGAGGGAGAGAAAAAGGAAGTGAAATATGTGTGTAATTCTCTTTCTTGGTTTTGCATGCAAATGGATGGAAATAGAAAACACTATCCTCAGTGAGGTAACCCAGACCCAAAAAGATAAACATGGGATGTACTCACTCATAATTGGTTTCTAGCCATGAGTAAAGGTAATTGAGTCTATAATTTGTGATCCTAAAGAAGCTAAATAAGAAGGTGAACCCAAAGAAAAACATATAGTTATCCTCTTGGCTATGGGAAGTAGGCAAAATTGCCAGGCAAAAAATTGGGAACTTGGGGGTGGGTTCGGATTGGGGTAAGGGGTGATGGGGAGATAAAAGTGAGAAGGGGAGGATGGGGGGAACTTGGGGAAACAGGATGATTGGGATAAAGGGAGGTTGGATAGGGGAGCAGGGAAGCACATATCTTACTTAGTTAAGGGAGCCACCTTAGGGTTGGCAAAAGACTTGAACCTAGAGTGGCTCCCAGGTGCCCAAGGCGATGTCCCCAGTTAGTTCCTTGGGCAGCTGAGGATAGGGAACCTGACATGACCCTATCCTATAGCAATAC
>NW_004949132.1:3162485-3182750 GCF_000317375.1 Microtus ochrogaster | reverse complement strand
AAAAAAGAAGGTAATGGAGACACTACTGGTGACTGAGATCAAGGCCATTCTTGCTACACTCCATCAAATATCCCTGTTGCAATCTGCTAGCATCCTTAGAAGTCATGTGAGGGTAAATGAAACATTAATGGACTATTTTTTTGAGCATTTAGGTTGTGGCAGAGCGACAGCTCAGAATCATATCTCTGGTAAGAAAGAAAAAATAAAATGAAAATGTGATGCCTAATGACGAAAGTTATGTGAGAAACTTTTAAATCTGGGACAAGAAGAGTGCGGAAGAAAGTATCTGAGCACTCCACTGTGTCTTACTCTCCATGTGGTGTTCAGTTGTGTGGGAGTCTTTTTGAATTCTCGTCTATTGTCAGAAGAAGCTCCTCTGGTGGCGGCTGAGCCAGGCACCACTCTGTAGGTATAACATTCTATTATAAGGAGTCATTTTATGGAAACTGTTCAAAAGAAAATTCACCCTTTTCATTGGGACAGTGGAAATGATATCTTGAAGAGTAGAGGATATAAATTAAAGCCTTGTTAAAACAGAAATTTGTTTGAAGGGAGAAAGTCTGAACTTAAATGTCACTGCAGAGATTGCCTGCTTGAAAACATCAGCTAAAACAAGGGAATTTCAGAGTTACAGAAAACCACAACCAATCAGAAGGCAGAGTTGTGGAGAACAGTTCCAATAGATGCATGTAAAAAAAAAAGAAAAAGAAAAAGAGGGGTCAGAAAGGCTCTAAAGAGACAAAGGATGGAGGAGTTTGCTGTGAGAGCCTACTAACAAAGGAAGCCACGCCTATAAAAATCTCTCCGGATGGGGAAAAGCCCACGAAGCCTCAACTCAACACAAGCTGTTATAGGCAACTTAGGAGAGCAGAGAAGGGAGAGATGTTCTTCCCGAGACAAGAGCACATCAACGGCTTGTCCAGTGTCAATCAATCAACCCTGAAAACGTACACCCAACTAACAGTATATTAAATAAACATGCTATATAGGAATATATGCATATACATATATGTATGCAATAACAATGAAAAAAGGCAAAGACTTTGAAGGAGAGTGGAGAAGGACATATGGGTGATTTTGGAGGGAGGTAAGGGAGGGGAGAAATATTGTAATTACATTACAACCTCAAAAAAGTTTAAAAATCAGAATTAAAGTACATATTTTTCTTTTATTTAAATTTAAATTTTATCATGCACTATATTTTGTTCATATTCTTTCCCTTCTCGAAACTTTTACTTGATACTCTATACTTTTTCTCTTAAAAAAATACCACAAAAATGAAAATAAAAATTAAAAAAAATACAAAAACAACCCCCCCCACACACACACACAAAATAATTGGGGTCCTTTTGCAGTTGGCTAACTATTCTTAGGCATGGAACCTGCCTTGGAATGTGGTTGATATACCCAGTGACACTTCATTGTAGAAAATGGCTTTCCTTTTTCCAACAAATATCAATTACAAATCAATTCTGGGTTAGGGGTGGGACGTTATGTTCACTTCCTCCTCTCGGTGCTGGGATTTTGTCTGATTTGAACCTGTGCAGTCTTGTTACTGCTGGCACAATCTTTAAAAATTCTGGGTTAGGGGTGGGACGTTATGTTCACTTCCTCCTCTCGGTGCTGGGATTTTGTCTGATTTGAACCTGTGCAGTCTTGTTACTGCTGGCACAATCTTTGTAAGTTCATATGTGGTTTTAGTTTTTTTTAGTCAATCATGCATGAGCATTATTATGTACTTCTGTGATGTTTATGAATCAATCAGAATTATTCTCAGGAAAATATGCACCTTATAATCATGAGAAATATATTATAGCATTCCCTAGCCTAAGAACACATAATGCTAATAATACCTGTATAGTCTTTGAGTTTGATATCTAATGACAGGTCTAACAAGATTGGAAGAGATGATTGTGTCTAGAAGAGTTAAACATAGCCCTCAGAAATTGGAACACTGAAGACCCTACCATAAAACACTTTTTACAAATATTCAGTCTCGCTTATATATCATAAGCACCAGAAAATGGGTCGAAAAGAACTCTAAACAAAGCATGACTAGAGCTTCCCTTACTAAAACAATCTTCAAATATTCTTTTTTTCATTTTCATGTATATGTTTGTTGATATGTTTCCTCTTACGTACACGTCTGTGGCTTCTTTTCTTTTTAATGTTAGATTTCTCTATTGAACCAGTATCAATAACATCACCAAATAATCTTGTCTCTTAAGTTTTATAATATTATTTTGTTATAACATAATAAAATTATATAATATAATAAAATCATATATTATTATTCCAATAAAAGTGGTGAGATGATACACAACTATTATGAAAAAATAAAATATATGACTAACAAAAAATATTTTTATATATTTCCAAACTTCATGTAAAAGATACACAGAAGCCATTCTGCAAGTTACCTTGGAGAAAATGTTTATTGCTACCCCAACATGTGACTTCAAGTCATTTGTTTCTAACTTTCCTCAAATATTATATCCAATTTACTTTCTCATTTCTTTAACTATATATTTGATAGCTCCATTTTAAAAATTAATAACATTGCCAATAACTATTTCATATGGTTTTGGCCTCTGCTACTAATTATTCTACAGCATGTTTATGAACATAAAACTTCCAGATTTAAGTATATTTATACCTACATTTTCAACTTACAGTACTGACCTTTTTCTTGTGGAAGGTCCATGGCAATTGTTAGTTTTTGCAATTAACTTGACACAGTCTAGAGTTACCTGCTTTCGCAAATCAGTCTGGCCTGAAACATATTCATGAGGGAGTTTGATTGTTCACTAATGTGGACATGCCCAGTGCATTGTAGGTCTTAGGCTGCATAAGGATAACTAAGCATGAGTCTGTAAGTCAGGAAACAGTACTACTCCAAGTTTCTGCTTTGACTTCCCTCACTGAATGACTTTACCTGAACAAATAAGGCGAATAAAACCTCTCTTCCCTAACTTGCTTCTGGTTGCAGTATTTTACCACAGAAGAGAAGAGAAAAGAGAAAACCAATTTATATTCCAACTAACTTGGATAATTCTTATAATAATAATATCACTATATTATTACTAATATCACCAATAATATCACTATATTTTCACCAATATAACAAACGAATGATTATAAAATAATGTTTCCTTGCATTTAAATCATTTACACTGCTCACTGAATTACTTTTACATTGATTTGGATTTCCTGAGTTTTAGCCAGTTAAGCAACTTATGAGGTTGTCTCAACGCTAAAGAACTTGATCATATCTTTCGCTTGCACTTTTAATTGAATTGTTCATCTTTCCTTTTCAGTATGTAATTCTTTAAATACTGTAGGTTGGTAAACCTTTGTTGTAAAGATCTTCTTTACAAATATCTTCTTTCCAGTCTTGGGTTGGCCCTTTCTTTTGGTTTATGAATATGCAGTACCGGTCGGCCAGAAGCACTCCTTTATCTCATTGTCATTGCCTCAGGATGCCTTAAGCAGAATGCTGCCTAGCAACATGGGAGAATGGGAAGAAAGCTTTGCAAGGACTCATACTGGCAAAAAAAATGCAAACACTTAACTTTGGAAGTGGTATATGTCACAATTCCTCACAGCACACTGGCCAGAACTAATCACGTTTTCTGCCTCACCACAGAGGCCAGGAAAAAAATCAATCAGACGTTTTCACTGAAGAGACTTTTATTATTTATTTAAAAGAATAGGTATTTGGTCCTTAGATACACAGCTTTAGCCTTTTGTGTCTTATTTGGAAATTCTTTTCTACTAACCATTATAAATATATTTTCTTTTCTATTTAGTGATCTGTTTGCATATGTACTTGTCTTTGTGTGTTTTCCTGTGCACTTGTGTATATAGGTCAGAATTCTGGACATGGAGTGTCTCCTTTTATTGTTCTTCATCTTAGTTTTGAGATCGATTTCCTACTGAACTTGTAATTTAGTCATTCAGTTAACTGGCTGATCAGCTGCCCTCCTGTTTCCAACTGCCCAGGACTGGGGTTGCAGGTGCACACCCCCGTGCCCAAATTCAGACCCTCATCATGCCTGTAAAATTTGGGCATGGTGGGGGGCATCTGCCATCCAGTGCTGAGGCTCTGGGAAGACAGTCCAGTTGGGAAACTGCCTGCTGAACTGTCTTCCCAGAACCTTATAAACCCATTTGCATATATTTTCTTTGTAAATTGAGGATTATTTTCATTTGAGTTGTTAAATTGTTAGAACTGGTGATCATCATGTCAAACAAAATAAAACAGACTCAAAACGACACATGTCTAATATGTTCTCTCATATATATTTATTTTATATATATATAAATTATATATAATTTATTTATATATATCATTTTATTGTCCAAATGAATAACATTCCAGTATAATTTGTTGATTTGTCTACCTTTCCTTCACTAACTTAAACTATTTTTCTTATAGGTCTATTTTTTCTTTAATTGTGAGTCTGTTTCCTGATCCCCTAATCTCTTCATCTATTTGTTCATCCCTGGGTCAATATTACACTTGCGAATCATTAACACTTTATGTAGCCTTGATATCTGAAGACAAATGCAGAGATTATAATGTAAATACACAGAACAAAAAATGGGTGTTTATTGGAACAAAATTTAAGTAACAAATTCCTTTGAAAATAACTAATATGCTGTCAAACCTTTCCATTTTAAAGCCTCCTCTTTATCTTTAATATTTTCTAAGTTTTGCTGCATTTTTGTGTAAAATTTACCCTTCAGGTTCTTAGGATTCTGGTAGCTATTGTAAATGGAAATTTTTTTCTTGCTTTGTCTCTTATTCAAATTAAAATGTTTCTAAAATTGTATTTTTTTAGTCTGATATTTCCTGAAGCTCGAAAGATATGTTTTATCAGGATAGAATACTCCATTTGAGTCTGATCTCTGCTAAGACCTCTTTTTATCACTCATGTCTTAGACTGGTAGTAGTACAGATAAGAGAAATAGGCAGATAAGAAGTATATCTTGAAAGAAAAATTGATAGACTTTCTTGTGTATAGGAGGTAGGAGCCTAGGAAATGGAGGATCATAAATTCCTCCCAGCATTTTTAAATTGAGAATTTTATAGATACATATAATGTGTTTTAATGAAATTCACCCCATTGCCTCCACTATAATTCTTCTTCTATCTCACTACTTTCCCCTCCTTGCTTCATTTTATTTCTTTCTTTAAAAAACAACCAACTGAATCAATTTAGGGACTCTTGTGTGTACATGGAGGTAGGGCAATCTGCTGGAGCATGAAGATCACAATCATTGAATACTTACCTCCTGTCTTAAAATTTCTACTCCGGCAATGAACGCTTTGACCAAAGGCAAGGTGGAGAAAAAAGGGTTTATAAGGCTTATATTTCTGTATATATCACTGAAGGAAGTCAGGACAGGAACCCAAACAGGGCAGAAACCTGGAGGAAGGAGCTGATGCAGAGGTCATGAAGGAGAGCCATTTACTGGCTTGCTCTTCATGGCTTGCACAGCCTGTCTTATAGAATCCAGGACCAACAGCCCAAGAGTGGCACCATCCACAGTGTGTCGATTCTTTCCCCCATCAATCACTAATTAAGAAAATGCCTTATAGCTGTATATTATGGAGGCATTTTCTCAATTGAGGTTCTCTCCTTTCAGACCACTCTAGTTTCTGTATCAAGTTAACATAAAACTAGCCAGCACAACTGACCCCTTGTCAACTTGACACACAAACATACCACTATTAAGCTACTACCTTTCCTTTCTTATTCATCACAAAGATCTCACATCAAAAATATAAATAAGTTTAATAAAATGTCTCATAGGTTTTACAGATTCAAGTACATTAAAATTTCAGTCTCTTTAAAATGGCTTATCTCTCCAAATCTTAAATCTCTTGTCTTTCAGCTGTGGACTTCTGAGAAAAATCAAAATTAAATTAAATTGCTTCTTATTTCTTTTATTTTTTTGATATTCTTTTTTTTAAATTTTATTTATATATTAAGGGTTTCTGCCTCCTCCCCACCACCGCCTCCCCTTTTCCTCCCCCTCCCCCGATCAAGTCCCTCTCCCTCATCAGCTTGAAGAGCAATCAGGGTTCCCTGACCTGTGGGAAGTCCAAGGACTGCCCACCTCCATCCAGGTTTAGTAAGTTGAGCATCCAAACTGCCCAGGCTCCCACAAAGCCAGTATGTGCAGTAGGATCAAAAACCCATTGCCATTGTTCTTGAGTTCTCAGTAGTCCTCATTGTCTGCTATGTTCAGCAAGTCTGGTTTTATCCCATGCTTTTTCAGGCCCAGGCCAGCTGGCCTTGGTGAGTTCCCGAAAGAACATCCCCATTGTCTCAGTGTGTGGGTGTCCCCCTCGCGGTCCTGAGTTCCTCGCTCGTGCTTCTTATTTCAAGAGGGAAAATCAGGCACAATTACAATCTCAACAAAGTAAAACAAAACCCCAGCAGTATAAAGAACTCAACATCCAATGTTGGGCATTCCCTCATGATCTTTCTAGGCTCCTCCAAAGAGTGTGGCTCCACCCTCTGTAGCACACACAACCTGTCTTTTAGGCTCCGGCTGGCTTCATTCCATTGCTGTTGCTGTCTATGGTGGTCACCCCACAGTACTGGCATCGCCAAAATGTTAGTGTCTTCTATTGGAAGTAGACTGCACTTTTACCAATAGCCTCTCCTTGACAATCTTCATGGTACAAAGCCTCAACTTTTATCCATGACCCTTTCAATCCTGAGGCTCTCACTGCTACTTTGGCTGTACCAATGTCTTCCCCTGGCTTCTCACAATGCCAAGTCTCATATGCTCTCCATGACCCCTTTCATGTCTTCAAAACCAGTACCACTTGGCTGGCATTTATACTAACAAGTAAAGCTGCCAGTTTGAGATACAACTTTGGCTGCCTCTGGAGCACAGTATCTGTGTGCTGACTCTCAGGAAACACTGCTCAGGAGATTTCATCTTCACAACGCTGGTCTCTTCTTAATCACAGCTAAATTCTCAGCTCCAGCTGTCCAGCATGGAGTAGCCCAGCAAAGCAAATGATTCACTTTAGTAGTTCTGGTATCTTGATATTCTTGACAGAATCTTAAAGCAAAATTGCAAATGGCTATGATAGAGTCTTTAAAGTTTCCTCTGAATCTTCTCAAGCCAGTCTCCAACCTCTACACTGCTCTCAGCATTCTTATCTTCCAGGATCCCTCAGAACATTCCATTGAGCTCTCAACACTCAATGGCTTTTCTAGCTCCAAAGTTCCAAACTCTTTCCATGGTCAGGCCTGTCATACCTTCACTCCCACCACAGCCATTAATTGCTAAAAGCTTCTCAAAAAGGGATGGGACTCCTAAAACCTTCCCTTTATTCATGCTGGGATTTTGTGTATTTTGATCTTGTGCTTTTTGTCTCATTTCTGTGACTTTATGTATACAAAGGCCCTGTCTTGCCTAGCAAATAATGTTTTCCTACAGTTGTCCACTCCCTCTGTGCCCTGTTCTTTGATCATGACTGATCCTCAGGGTTCGTGGGGGTGGGTGTTAATTTAGGTATCCAATTTAGAGCTTTACACTCCAAGGTCTCCTCCTCTTTGCACACTGACCAGTCATGGATCTCTGTATTAGTCTCCAGCTACTGTAAAATGTTTAATAAGGGAGGAGAAATGCCCTAATCGAAGTGTATGTTGATAACGGCTTTGGGGATACTTAAATGATAGGTCCATTTAATAGAACAATGCTATGAGGTTTTCTCTTAAGGCCTACAACCTATCTATTCAGTCATAGCTTTTGTACCCAGTTAATACTATCAGACATGAGTTCTGTCCTGTGGTACAGAATCAGAAAGTGGTTGGTTACTCCTACAACACTCATGCCACTATGGAGCCGATGAAGATATCTTGGCAACTTAGTCATTATTGTAGCTTATAGGTAGATACGACTTATGACATTTCTCCCCAGTAGTGCACACAGTATTTTCCAGAACTCTGAAATCTATCCAGTAGTGATGAAGCTTCCTGGTAGGTACCAGCTTAATTTCTCCATGTTCTGTTTCTCAAGTGTGTGCTATCTTCAGCAGCAGACTCTTTCTATCATGTCTCTGAGGACAACCAAGAACAATGGCAGTATCCTGTAATATTGGAGGGGTTTGCTATGGGACCTTTGTTGGTTAAGTTTTTGTCCACTTCATGGAAGCTAGAGTCATCTACAAAGAGAGAACTTCAATTGAGACTACGCCTCTATCAGATTTGTCTATAAGGAAATCTATAGGCATATTTTCTTGATTAATTACTGATGAAGAAGGGCCCAGCACACTGTGATCAATGCCTCTCCTGGGCATGTGTTCCTGGACTATATAATAAAGCAAGCTAAGCAAGTTAAGGAGAACAAACCAATAAGCAGCATTACTTTATGGTCTGTACTGCAGTTTATGCCTCTAGGTTATTGCCCTACTTGAATTTCTGCATAGGCTTGCCTCAGTGATGGACTGTAATCAGTATATTTAAGCTAAATACACACTTTCTCCCCTACTTGGCTTTGGTCACTGAGTTCATCAGATCAATAGGAAGCAAACTGGAACAGTAACCCAGTTGCCAAGGTCTTGAAAAGAGGTAACCACACCAGGCAATAAGAATTTTATTCGACAGCCCATGATGTCCCCTTGCAACCTTTTTTTGCAGGAATAATGAGAAGGAATAGTGGAGAAAATTACTAACTTCCTTTAGCACAGGTAATGTAATATATTTAAGCCACTGCCTCATAAAGATGTAAATGAGATATCTTGAATATATTTTGTATATCAAGAGAAACTCCGTACACTGGAAATTTTCAATATGAGTATAGGGAGCACATGGTGTAGCTCAGTGATACAGTGAACAAAATTAGCATGAACAAGTCTCTGGATGTGATCATCAACACCCCTGCCCCAGAAAATATCGTTAATTGGAGACAGCAAAAAGTGAAGTGCTATGCAATAAGTTAGCCTAGAAAAACAGCTAAGGTTCCTGTCATTTACTTACAAAGATAGCATTAATTAGAAAGAAGTTTTAGATGACTTGAACAAAATGGCACCTCATAGACCCATAGGGAGGTATAACCTTGTTGGACTAGCTGTGGCCTTGTTGGAGGAAGTGTGTCACGGAGGAGTGGGCTTTGAGGTTTCAGAAGCTCAAACCAGTCCTAGTGGCTCACTGTCTCTCCCTTCTCCTTGTGGATCCAGATGTACGTTGGGCGCCACTCTGTTGTGATAGGAGCAGTGGGCTGCTTCCCGCCACCCGGGAATAGCTTTACCCGAAATAATTACACAGAAACTGTATTTTTTAAACACTGCCTGGCCCATTAGTTCCAGCCTCTTATTGGCTAGCTCTTACATATTGATCTAACCCATTTTTAATAATCTATGTAGCCCACAAGATGGCTTACCAGGAAAGATCTTAACCTGTATCTATCTGGAGTGGGAAAATCATGGTGACTACCTAACTCGGCTTCTTTTTCCCAGCATTTTGTTTTGTCTACTCTGCCTACCTAATTTTCTGTCCTATCAGGCCAAGCAATCTTCTTTATTAGTTAACCAATAAAAGCAACAGATAAGATACAAGACCCACCTCCATCATTCTCTAGAACCATATCTGCCTACATGTCACCATAGGTCCTACTATGATGATAATGGACTAAATCGCTGAGCTGTAAGCCACCCCAATTATATGTTTTCCTTTATAAGAGTTGCCATGGATATGGTGTCTCTTCACAGCAATAGAACCATAACTAAGACAGGAGGCTTAATCTTGGTTGTAAATACACGTAATTTAATAAGCCTTCTAGACATCCAAATAGCTATGTGAAGTAGGAAGCTAGGCACATTAGTCTAGAGTTCAAAAAATTTTCCCTTGAACCAATAGTTTGGGTATCAATATTTTATTCAGTAGGTATCATTTATGGGCACACATTAAATCCTATAACTTATTGCAGAGCCTGATGGTATGCCACTGTGTGACTAGAACTTTCTAGAGCTGCTGGAGTGGAGATCAAGAGTGTCAATAGCAGACTGCATGTTTTAGAACGTTTAGAAACAAAAAAGTTAAATAAACTAACCATAGGACACAGAACTAAGAAATATTTCAGATTAAAACTATTTCTGTCTGACTAAAACCTGAGCTGTGTTCACGTTGTCCTGTTGCCTAAGAAGAAAGTATTTTTTAATTTTAAATTTTTTATTCATTTGACATACCAAACACAGTTTCCCCTCCCTCCCCTCCTCCTGCTCTCCTCACCCCTCCCTACCTCCATCCACTACCCAGAAAGGATAAAGCCTCCCCATGGGGAGTCAAAAAAGTCTGTCATATCAAGTTGAGGCAAGGCCAAGCCCCTCAGCCTCTGCATCAAGGCTGAGTAAGATATCCTTCATTGGGAATATGCTCCAAATAGTCAGCTCATGTACCAGGGACAGATCCTGGTCCCACTGCCAGGGCCCCCACAAACAGACCAAGCCACACTACTGTCACCCACATGCAGAAGGCCTAGTTTGGTTCCAGGCAGTCTCCCCAGATGTCTGTCTAGAGTTCATGAGCTACCACAAGCTCTGGTCAGCTGTCTCTGTGGGATAGAGGACAGTTCTTTAATGCACACAGTACCAAGAGGTACCTTATTAAGAAAACTGTCCAAATGTCATTCTAGGAGAAAAGAATTGGAGGCAGCACTGCATTTTTATGAAAGGAAGATGTTTAGTTCTTCATTTACCCTATTTTACTCTTCCTGAGCTTTTTCTACTTCCCATCTACAACGCTCAGCACCTTTTAAGAGTAGGGGGACTCTATATAAAAGGGGGCCAGGACCAGGGTGCTTCCCATATGCATGCAGCCAGGTATCAACGTTTCCCATTCCAAGTACTGTCCTCTAGGGCTTCCTTTTGGAGAAGGAGAAGGCAAAGCATATACTGCTGCAGTCAAAACCAGAGAAACATTTTGTCTCCTCCTACTTCTGCCTCCTTACATATCAGCAGCTCTGTATAATGAAAGTCTAAATCATCTGTGTGCACACATAGCAACTGTTTATTTGCTGTTAGCTTTGAGGACTCAGTGGGGGTTTGATGCGTTTAGAAAAGAGATCAACCCTGGAAGAGTCTAATCTCATAAGTAGACAAAAAGAAAATTGAAGCTGAAAATGCTTCTCCCTACATCTGAGGGACAGGCCAGGGATAAATTATCCTTTAGCTCTACCCGCTCCAGTTCTGAAAAATACTCTCAGTCCAAGAACATGGAGTGGAGATGACTCTTTGGAAGGATCCTGCCTACTTGGACTGGTTGGAGATTGTAAATTCTAGAAATAGCATACCTTTTCCCCCCAGGCCACCAAGTAGTATATCTTTCACCACTTGTAAAATGCACCCAGGATTATTGTTTTTGAAACTTCTTTTTTTTTTTCCTCATCACTAAGCTGTCATGGCATAAAATCAATCTGGAAACTGATATACATTTGTATTTCTATGAAGAGTGAATCCTAGACTCTAAAGAAAACATTTGCCGTGGTTAAGATGTGGTTTTTCTCTCAACTAAAGGCCCATGAATAGAGAACTTAGTTTAGGGAGGAGGGGTCTTTTAATGGGTTGGACCTATCAGGATATTCTTGGGTGTTGCGATATATATAATCTTGGAAAGAATTAAAATGGTTTCCTTGCAGGTCTCATGAGAGTAAAGTATTATAAAAACCTGAGTTCAAACTTTGAGTCTCTAGATCCTGTAACAAGGTATACACTAAGTTTAATTGTTGCCATCCATCTTCATATGATACCACCCACAGAGCCTTGGCTAGAGCTGAGCCAATACAAGCATCATGACCTTGAACTTTAACAACTGTGAGCTAAATATCTTTCCTTAACTAAAAGTCAGGCTTAGACACCTTACCATAGAGACAAAAATGTTGGCTACTACTCTACCCCTGGAACATTTTGAAGGGACAGGTGTCCTCTATAGTGAGGCTCCTTTGACCTCCTTTGTGAAATGACTGATTTGCAGAAGCCTTGCTCAAACTATGGGGTCTCTGAGATCCCCTTTTTGCTCATTTAGAATCTCACAAAACCTATGGTTTTTTTTTCCTTTCTACACCATTGTAGCCAGAAGACACAAATTTAGTATCCAAGAGTGTAATCTGACCATAGGGCAGGGGTAAGAGGTAGAGAGAAACTAGGCTAGTCCAACACTTATGACAAAACAAGACTTGGTGGGATGGAGCCAGGAATATGGAGGGAAATTTTAAATTCATACTGAAAATGTGGTTGTTCAGGATTGACTGCTTCAGAAGAGGAAAAATTCTCTTCGAACATGGTCCTGAAAACAAAGGTAGTCTTCTACCTACAAGTCATTTTAAAAATGTCTCTTATTTTTTTTTTATTTTGTCTTCAATAGAACTCAACTGCAGTTTCCTGTTCCTCCACTCCTTATAGTCCCCCCTCCTTGAGGTTCTTTCAAATTAACATCCTCTTTCTTAGCCCCTCCCTTAATCATTACCTTAGTCAGTGCAACTATTTTACTGTGTTTGGCTATCTGGGCTGAAAGGGCAGCAAAACAGACCGTCTCTGGAGGCAGTGCAATAGGAAATGTCAGTTGGGGGAGTAGAAACCACTCATAGAGCTGTTATTTTCCTTTTACCCACATATCACCAAGCACCATACTTTGACCTTACCTGCCACAATCTGTACCAAAGGAAGTTAACTTCAGTAGACAAGAGCAAAGATTTCCTTACCAACTAGCATCTGGTTGAATCTGGCTAATGGTGAGCACTGGATGAATATCAGAGAGCAGGAAGAGAGTGAGACATGTATTCATACCCCATCTCCTTCCCTTTGTCCTTCATTTAGGCGGCAACTGCATGGTGCTATCTCAAGCCACAACTCCTATCAGATGGCACCTTCCTTTTCTTCCAATACAGTTACTGCTGGGTTCCAATAATGACATTTCTTCCCTTTGCCCCTTCCATCTTAAAAATGGGTGTGGCTACCCTTCTATAAAACCCTAGAGGTTTTATGCCTGTCAACTTTATTGCTGGAGCCGGGCGGTGGTGGCGCACGCCTGTAATCCCAGCACTTGGGAGGCAGAGGCAGGCGGATCTCTGTGAGTTCGAGGCCAGCCTGGTCTACCAAGGGAGTTCCAGGACAGGCTCCAAAACAAAAAAGAAAACCGCTAAAAAAAAAAAAAAAAAAAAAAAAAAAAAAAAAAAACTTTATTGCTGGTAGGTGTCCTTTACCCTACACAAACCATCATAAATGATTCTTTCATTGCACTTGTCCCACCTAAACTCCTTGTGTATTGCTGGTGTTTGCCCCCAGGATACTAGTGTACACTTTCACCTGCACAAATTCTGTCCTATAGAACTCCAGAAAGTTCCATAGCTTGAAATATGAGATTATCTAGTTGAGTTACCTTTCCTAAGAGAGTGATCTGCCTTTTCCTGACCATTTAACATGTTCTCCATGGACTGCCTTCTCTTAAATTGAGAGTGCATTGCAATGTTTATAAAATAAACATGAGGAATGAGTTGGTTACAGATTTGTTTTAGCTATACTGAGTCAACTTACTTGGCTAAGTGGATGCTATGAACTCAAGATACACTGCTTTCCAGAAAGTTTTGTCAAGATACTTTACCTTATACATTTAATCAATCTGTGTCCTAGGAAGAATTCATATTTAACATGAATTTGAACATGAGTTGTTTATGGTTCATAATACCCATTTTGATATTACCCATGTACTACAGTGATTATTCTAAACTGTTACCTGGACTTACCTACATATGTTGGCAAAGAACTGACTTTCTAGGCACAGAATTGAGCATCTCTTATTCAAAATGCTTGGCATTGTAAGTGTTCCTCCTTTCAATTGAAAAAGTTATATATTAAACAACTTAAATCCAACTAAAAGTGTATTTAAAAGACTAGCACTATTAAGATCCCTTTGGAAATTTTGACTTTGGGAACAAAAATTTAGTCACATGTTTTAGTGACATGGTAAATCATAAAAAAATACACAACCATATAAACTGTTGAAATATGAAATCAAATTACTGCACCTATGTATTAAGATGTTACTAGTATACTTCAATGAGAGCCAAATTGCCTATGCCTACAATAATAAACAATAAAATAAACATACCTGTTTAAGGTATCCTATTTTGTTTGGTAGAGTAATATTTGTTATTTTGCTTTTTTGAGGCAAATTCTCATTTGCCTCATGCTGGTCTTGAACTCACTATACAACTGAGTCTGACTTTGAATTGTCAAAGTTGTTTGGGTTTGTAATGTTGGCATAGATTATATAAGTTGCTTGTTATTAAGACAAAATAAAAAAAATTAAATGGAAATGCTCTGGAACATCTTTTTGAGGACAACAATCTTAAATTATTTTAGATTTGGAAGCATTTTGAAGTAGAAAGTCTCAATCTATATCTTTCTAGTATTCACCCCCCTTTCCATTCTTATTCCCAATGTATTCACTTTGCACCTAGATTATGTAACCTTTTCTATCCTCTCCCCATCCTCTTTAACTCTTTGCTGTAGACTTTGAAGAACACAAATGCACTCATGTCATGTACTCTTCATTGGCCATCCATCCTTTAGGTCAAAATTCAAACTCATTACTTTGGGGTGCAGAGAATCTGACTACTGTTTTTTAACAGTGTTGTCTTCGTCCATTTGTTTTCAAGCTTGGCTTCCATCCTCACTCTGTCCCTGTACTTTTGTTCCTGTGCACTTCTTACTTTTGATGATTAGCTCCAGCTCTTCATCTTTCAAAGCCATCTTAATCATCACTTTTTAAAAACACCAAAACTTTCCTGCGATTCCTTAAGTCACCAATTGAGTTTTGTGAGTGTTCTGTGATCCTTTAGCCCCTCTTCACCCACCTTCAATTTCCTAGCACTTAGCACATTGGCAATTATTTATTGGCATGCCTGTTGATAACTCCTCACTATTCATTTTAGGCTGAGAAACTGTTTTCATCATTTAAGCCTAGTGCTGGGAACAGAATGATGAATGTTTAAGAAATGTTTCCTAAATGAAGGACTAAACGAGTTAATTATGAGTGATTATGAATGGAATATATGAATTCATTTGCATACATGAGGAAAGTATAAGAACTCTGACTCTTTATGAGATGGTCTACAATTAATCAATTTAGCTTTGTTAGGTTTTCCCCCTCTAGATGGACAAAATCCATGATAGAGGTTTAGGAATAGAAACAGATGAGCTGCCTTGCTGCATCACAGTCCTTCTCTAGTCCCTAAAACAAGAGTTATGGAATAATAGCACTGGACTTAATTAGCTGAAGGAAGGGGTGAGGCTAATTTCCCCCAGAGAGAAACCAAATTCTATACCATCCATCCGCCTTGATCACAGATGGGATAGAAGTCAGGCCTAAAAATACTTCAGCCCTAGGTGACATCATGGCTGTATGCTTTCAGATCTAACTCACCCCAGATGGAAGTGAGAAGATTTGAAGAGCAGTCTTTATAGCAGACAAGGAAACTTATATCACACTACAGATGATTACTAAGACAAATGTTATTGCAGACTTCCTAGTCACATAATAAACTCAGATAAAATTTTCAAGTAGACTAGAACAAAGAACATCCTTGCCTTCATCACTGTGATTATATATTTATTGAACACCTCACAAATGTTAGACTTTACTCAAAATATTCAATGGGCAATATTTCTTTATCTAGGAGGGGTTGGGGAGCAATTATAATATTTTGATACCAAATGCCCAGAAAGAGTAGAAAATTAAGTCCTATGAATATTCTAAAGCATAATGTGGAAGGTGCCCCAGATTATATGCAAACAAACATGATTAATGTTGTTCCCCACTGGAAGTTACCCTTTCACCAAACTTCCCCATGCTTGAGAGAGAAAAATGGGACCAAGCATAGCCCTAAGAAAGTCACAAATGATTTGCCTATTGATACTCAAGATATGTTTGTGGGCAACAATAAATATTAGAGGGAGAGCCATGGAAATGAATGTATGGAAATCAGCTTAGTCCATCTCCTAGTACCTCTGAGTAAAACTGCTCCTGAAATCTCTCTGAGGTTTAAAGTTAATGGGAAGTGTTACAGAACTCTGAGAGGTTTCTTACTTATACAGTTAACCTCCAAGTGAGAATCGTATTTTGTATAAAGGTCTCAATGGGACTTGGGTAGTCAGTGGAAACTCTGTCCAGTGAGTATTTGAGAGCATCATTGTGCCTGATGAATTGTATAAATAGGTAAGGACTTAGAGCTTTATGGGGACGTGAAAATGAATGACAAGTGATTACAAAGCATGCAAGCACTAGACTACACTACCAGTAGGTGGCTGCCTTAGCATAGTACCTCTTTTCAAGGCTTGTTTCCCTCCCATTCCCACCCTCTTCAGATGATCTTCGTCAAGGCTTAAGGTTTGAGGCAGTGATCAAGCTCCATGGCGTAAGAATTGGTATTCCTCATGATACTCTCCACCAACACGACTGGCTTGGGATTTCTTCCAGCAAAACAAGAGAGCCAGGTACAGATCAACATGGCTGCAGCAGCGGCGCCCCCAGCACAGTAATAGGCCCAGCCAAGTCTACAGGTTCCTGTGGAAAGAGGAATAGAGGTATAAATGTTGATTTGTCTTTTCCTATATCCTTTTTGGCAGTAAACTGTAAACATAACCTTTAAAAGTATATTTAAATAAAAATGGAGCCTAGGCAGTTTGGATGCTCACCTTACTAAACCTGGATGGAGGTGGGCGGTCCTTGGACTTCCCACAGGTCAGGGAACCCTGATTGCTCTTCAAGCTGATGAGGGAGGGGGACTTGATCAGGGGAGGGGGAGGAAAATGGGAGGCAGTGGCAGGGAGGAGGCAGAAATCCCCAATAAATAAATAAATTTAAAAAAAAAACACAGAGAAACCCTGTCTCGAAAAAAAAAAAAGAAAGAAAAAGAAAGCAGTTCTTCACACCAAATCAAAATGCTTTTACCTGCAAGGTATTTATTATACAACAGGTAACATGGACCTATAAAAACAGGGCTGATGTTGGGTCAAAGTTTCATTTTGCATGGGTTCATTTGTAATTATCTCTGAATGAAGGGAATTTAGTGGCTAAAAAGAACATTAGATGTCACCTTATCTGCCAAACAATGTTTCTGCCTTGCCACAAACAATCCTCTCCACAATTAAAGTATTGCTTTGCAAGCAAAATTAAATAAATAAATAAATAAATAAATATGATAATTATGCTATAGAGATTTGCATTGGTACGGATTTTGGTTTATTGATACAAATTTAAGGTCAATTTTGTTATACTATCTATTTCTGATCTTGATTAAGGTATTGTATTTGTCCAGCTCATTTATAAATGTAATATATAATTAGGAACTATAGGTTAATAGATAATTGTCTATAATAGTCAGGCTTGTAGTCATGTTAGTTAGATTTTCTACATGTACAGAGATATATTTCAGATGGATAGGCATTCTTCAGACCTTTCAAAGACTACAGAATACAGCATTTAAAATGTTTAAGAATTTATGACTTTTAATGACAATGAGACACATCTGTTCCTGGCTGTACCAACCTACTTCAAGAGGAAGATGGGCATCGAAATGGCTCCTTATGGGGATGGTTAGTCATTTGGGCATGTCATGCAAGCTTGCCTGGACTGCTTGATGAACAGGACATGCAGGACCCACAGAAAAATGACTGCTTAACTTGCCTAAAAATGATACGGTCCTTCGGAATTCCTGCTTCATGAAAGAGTCTGCTAGACATTCTGCAGGACACAGAAAAAAATTACTAAAAACTGCCAATATAGGTTGAACTGTCTATAATTTCCTGCTTCATGGAAAAGTCTGCTGGATACTATGGGCCTGTAGGCTGAAGATGGATGCCCTCAATGTTAGAGGAGAACTTAGGGTCGCTGTCCAGGCAGTGAGATGTCTCTGTCAATTTAAGAGATTTGGAAGTTGCTTACAATGCACTTTCTATTTACTTAAGTAATATTATATCCTTCTGGAGTCTTTGATGGAGTTGAAGAATTTATAGTTATAGTTTTCTTTAGTTATAATAAAAGATAAACTATATATAACTGTAATTCTTGATTGATAACTGTTTTATGTAATTTTACTATGTTAAAGTTACAACCTTCCTTTTCTTTTAAAACAGAAAAAAAAGAGGTGATGTGGGATTTCCCTCTGTATGCTGTGATTACCGTTAATGAATAAATAAACTGCTTTGGACCTATAGCAGGGCAGAACTTAGCTAGGCAGGGAAAACTAAACTGAATGTTGGGAGAAAGAAGGGCAGAGTCTGAAGCCATGGAGCCCTGCTGGAGCACAGCCAAGTGGCTATACACAGATTCATAGAAATGGGTTAAATTAATATGTAAGAGTTATCCAGTAAGAAGCTAGAGCTAATAGACCAAGCAGTGATTTAAGTAATATAGTTTTCTATGTGGTTATTTTAGGTATGAGCTGCCAAGCAGCCGGGAATAAAACAAGCGGCCTCCTACAACATAATTATATAATTTTCCTCTATTACCTATTACCTTTCCTTTCTCCCAAGCTGTACTTGTCTCTTCCCTAGCCTCTACCCGTGTGTGTGTACGTGTGTGTGTGTGTGTGTGTGCGTGCACATGTACGTGCGTGCACATGCACGTGCATGTATGTGTGTCTGTGTACATGATTTCAGGGCTGACCACTTGAAATTGAATAACAAACTAGGGGATTCCTCCATGGGAGAAGACTATTTCTCCTCTACCCTCAACACCCCTTAGTTCTCTGTAGGTCTTTATCTACAAGTGGGGCCCCATGAGTTTTTCTCCTTATAAAAGTATATTCTTGACACATCTTCTTTGAGATGTGATAATTAAAGTAAGGAAAGAAAAAAGATATGAAAGCTAAGTTTTCTCTTTCCTCCTTCCCTCCTTTATTGTTTGCTGGTCCATGTTTTAGCAAGACCTTATAAAACCATATTTTCTATTAGAGTAGGAACCGGGGAATGGTGCAGGTGGTGACACTGCAGCAATAATAATTGCAATGATGACAGGAGAAAGCTAATAAAATATCAAACAGTATACTAAGTTCTTTACACATAGACCTCATTGATCATCACAGCAACCTCCTGACCCAGATACTCTTGTTATCTTATAAATGATGTGACAGACACGGTACATGCTGTGAACACTTATATA
Source organism: Microtus ochrogaster (assembly GCF_000317375.1). NCBI lineage: Eukaryota > Metazoa > Chordata > Mammalia > Rodentia > Cricetidae > Microtus > Microtus ochrogaster. The sequence continues at coordinate 3,163,563 of NW_004949132.1, read as the reverse complement.
GCTAAAAAGCGGTAGAGTTGGACTACAGACCATGCTTAAAGATGTTTCACAAGCACTTCATTTTTAACCAAAGAGATATATTACTGTACATCTGCTTCTCCAAAAGATCCTTGTCCTGAACCAACAGGAGCTGAGACTGCTGAAATCAAGTCCCTTACTTCTTACTATACTGTATGTCTCTATTTTAACCTGACCTCTCAGTACTTATTAGAAAATATACATTGTAATCAAAGTTAAGTATTAAATGTAGTAGCTTCCATTTGAAAGGTAAGAAAAAAGTGCCACGTGCTTAAACACCTCCTTCCATTTTATAAAAGTAGGTCACCTTGTTTGACAGATCTATGCTTTTAGTAAAAATCCTTCAGGAAATATTAACTCCCAGAGAAAGAGCTATTATTTAATGAGTTATTAGAATGACGAACTGCTAAAATGAAGTATGTGAGCTGGTAGAATTCTGGAAATGGTGATAGGTGCCTAACTATACAAATTTGGTCCTGAGAAGAGAAATAGGCAGTGATCTTTCTCTATCCTACAGTCTTACAGAAAGCTAATTGTCATCAAAGATACCAATACTAATGTTTATAAAAACTTTCATTTTTAAATCTCCTACATTTGAACAAATACCAATTAGTTTTGTTCACATGGTACTCAGTAAATCTTAAATTTCACATCAAAATTGCTGATGTGTCATGGAAAGATTCAGATGAGTTCATGTTATGATGCTTTGCTTTTCCATTTTTTGCCTTTTAGTTTATACCAAATGTCCCACCTCGGTTGTCTATACAATACTAAGTCATTGCTTGTACTGGCTAGTTTTGTGCCAACTTGACACAAACTAGACTCATCATAGAGGAAGAAGACTCAACTGAAGAAATGCCTCCATGAGATTCCGTTATAATGCTTTTTCTCAATTGTTGATCGATGGCAGATGGCCCAGCCTATGGTGTGTGGTGCTACCTCTGGGCTGCTGGTCCTGGGTTCTATAAGAACATAGCAGACAATGAGGACTACTGAGAACTCAAGAACAATGACAGTGGGTTTTTGATCCTACTGCACGTACTGGCTTTGGGGGAGCCTA
>NW_004949132.1:3158513-3162385 GCF_000317375.1 Microtus ochrogaster | reverse complement strand
GACCTGGATGGAGGTGGGTGGTCCTTGGACTTCCCACAGGTCAGGGAACCCTGATTGCACTTCGAGCTGATGAGGGAGGGGGACTTGATTGGGGGAGGGGGAGGGAAATGGGAGGCAGTGGTGGGGAGGAAGCAGAAATCCTTAATAGATAAATCAATTTGAAAAAAAAAAAAGAAAGCAGGCTGAGCAAGCCATGGAGAGCAATCCAGTAAGCTTCACTTCTCCATGGCTTCTGCATCAACTCCTGCTCCAGGTTCCAGCCCTGTTTGAGTTTCTGTCCTGAATTCCTTCTATGATGAACAGAGGTATGGAAATATAAGCCTAATAAACCCTTTCTTCCCCAAATTGCTTTTCGGTCACGGTGTTCCATCACCACAAAAGAAACCCTAACTAAGAGAGCACTCATGCTATCTCTCCTGAGAAAAATACCACCTTCTATCCTCTTATTCACTGATTCATATCTTACACAGAATACTGTTCAGAACTTGGCACCTACTGGAAACAAGTCATCCCAACCAATAAAGATCCAGGAATCCATCTGAGCATCTCATATATGGCTACAGTTGTTGGAGAAAATATTGCAAAGAAACTTTACATTCCACATAGTTTGTAATCTGTCAGTTCCTCCCTTCACAGTAAAGGGGACTTTGATACATTTTTGTTGATGATTTCAGTGTTTTGAACATAGTGGATATAATTTCACTATGTCAGATCTACTCTGGCAGTATTTTGAATCTTGGTGTACTTTCACTTTCACACATCAACGCAAAACACTCTCATCTAAATTTTCAACTGAGTTTGAAAACCCAAAGTAATAATCTATTGATGTCTTGAATGTCCCATGGCCCTTTTACTATAAAACATATGCATATTATGGTTCCTCTGCCTAAAATGCTTCCTTCTTGTGAATCTGTGTGTATACATACACTTCCCATCACACTCCCTGTATATCAGTGTTCTATGATTCATATGATCTTATTTAATTACTTCCTAGGATTTTCTTCCTGAACTACCTGAGTCAAATTTTCTCACAAGAGGATGTCAAACTACCACCATTCCTTTCTTTTGTCCTTGAATAGCCACTTCCTTATCTCTTATCCTGACTTGTGCCCGAAAGTCAGTCATTCCAAGGAGTACTATTTTGCCAATAGACATAGGCAACAGAAAGTAAACAGAAGTTTCTCTGTCCCACTCGGTCTTATAGCTGTTTCTTAATAATCACTTGGAGGCTAATACTAACTATTAATGCTTGACCAGAAGCTCAGGCATATTACTAGCTAGCACCTACACTTAAATTAACCCATATTTATATCTGTATTTATATTTTTGCCATGTGTCTCGTGGCTTGTTACCTCATCTTCTACACTCCCGGCTTGTTTGGTGACTGGCTAGTCAGTATCTCTCTCGACTCTGCTCCCCCTCATCTGAGTTCTCAGTTTGATTGTTCACCTAACCTTATCCTGTCTGGCTATTGATCAAAGAGCTTTTATTATTAACCAATGAGAGGAATACATATTCACCATGTACAGAAAGATTATCTGTTAGCAATGGAACTTTTCCTAAACTCCTGTGGACCAAGGCAAAATAATAATGAAAATTAGGTTACCAATGCTATCAGAGAGAAGAGATAGAATTTTTAAACACTTTTTAGATTGCTATTTTAAATTATCTATGGTGGTTTGAATGACATGGCCACCATATGCTCATATATTTCAGTGCTTTGTCTATAGATGGTAGAACTGTTTGGGAAGGATTGGGATGCAAATATTTACATGCAAAATAATTGTTTTTATTATATTTTCATACATACATATCATTATGCTTTGTTCCAATTTGTACACATACCCCATTACCCTCCTCAATGATCCCTGTCTTGATAGGACATAGTTTTAATAGAGATGACTCCTTAGATAAAAGAATGCAGCTAAGCCGGGCGGTGGTGGTGCACGCCTTTAATCCCAGCACTCGGGAGGCAGAGGCAGGAGGATCTCTGTGAGTTCGAGACCAGCCTGGTCTACAAGAGCTAGTTCCAGGACAGGCTCCAAAACCACAGAGAAACCCTGTCTCGAAAAACCAAAAAAAAAAAAAAAAAAAAAGAATGCATCTAATTCCAAAGTGATTTCAACATGATAAAAAATGGTATAGTGTGGGTAGAGTATATGGCAGTCTATTTTGAAGTAATTCACAAATATTTCTATATTATTTCTTACCTTAGTTTTCCATAGATATGAGAGGGTAGCTTTTCCCAATTCATCTATACATTCTAAACAAATGCTTGAGAAATTACATTAAAAATGGAGTTGGAAACCTTATTCAGCAATCATTATATTTACATAAATTATTCTAACCATTTTACAGACTGGAATATAAGGCTTAGAAATAAACAAAAGGCTTAGGAATTGTACTAGATTCCTAAGGCAGAGGCAGGAATTTAAACTAAATCTCTAACCCTCAGTCTCATATGTTCCCTTATGGTTTTCTTAGCCTTACTCTTAATCTCCCACAAGGTTACCTCTTATGACTTGATCAGCTCTAAAGAGGAAACACTGGAATCAACTTGCAAAATACTCCTAGTGAACCTCTCTTCTTGCTTCACCAATTAAAACATGCTAACATTGCAGAATAGGCACGAGCCATTGCTGAGATGGAGCCATCCCTGAGGTACACCCTTTGCTAAGCAACTTCGTGCCCCTCAGCTTAGCCTTATCTAGCATAGAAAGGGCATCACACTTCCATTTCTTCTATCTTCTACCAGGTCATCCCCTCATTAGAGCAGCAGGAATATTTTATTAGGTAAATGCACTCTGGGACCAGAAAAAGATTTTTTGCTTTAGATGAAAAGAATATATGCATAGCATGACCTTACCCCAAAGCCCTAATCAGGAAACAAACGGCCAGTGTGAACAGCTCCACCAGGTAAAGAGATGTCAATAAAGACCTAAGTAAGCCTTTCAAAAAGAAGAAGCAGTTACCACTGTGTGAGAAGCCACGCCAATGTGCCCCTGAAGCCATCCCAAGCGCATTCTGAATTTCCTCTCGCAAACACCCTCCTTAAGACACTAAGTCCCAGGATTCTGATGTAAGCTAAAGAGAAACAAAAGCTTGCATCCCATACCCTACTCACAGCCCTGCATGGTTTCTACTTGAGGGAACAGAGGAGCCTTTAAATCTGATATTACCAAAAGAAAACAAGCAAAAAATATATATTTTTTTAGAAATATTATTCCACTTTAATAATCACTACCAGTCACTCCAGCTAGTGCTTGGACAATGATAGAAGAGTCTGACATGGAAAGATGAAGAAACAGGGAGCAACAGCAATGTGATGCCACTCTTCACTTCTAACTACTTCTAAGGAAGTCCACCAGACTGTCATCAACTCCTCAACCATATCATCAGATGTAATGACTGTTGGTACTCAGAGTCTGTTCACAAATATTTACCTAATAGCAACTATGTATCAACTTTTTAAAGACATGATCTCTCTTCGTTGCCCATACTGGATCCAAACCCTTTATATAGACCAGGCTTGCCTCAAACTTGCAATCCTCATAGGAATACACTATCAGCCCTAGATAGAATCCAGTATTGGGAGTACTGCAATTTCACTTGATTCTCACAGCTATCATATTTATCTTTGTTCAAGTGAGTTTCAGGAAGGCAAATGACTTGGCCAACATAAAACCTTCAGAGGCATGGTGTTAAGGCCAGAGCTGATTTAAAATTCCACAGATGCCTTCCAGTTATATCAAGAGAAAAAAAGTTAGGCAATACAAATTATTATTGTCTAAATTTTTAGGAAGGAACAATCAATCATGTCACTTTTTTGGGCCCCAGTACCACACCCCTTGTGTTGTGGTGTGTGTCTGTCT
>NW_004949132.1:3151066-3157936 GCF_000317375.1 Microtus ochrogaster | reverse complement strand
GCTTCTCATCAGTCCTCATTGTTCGCCATGTTCAGAGAGAAAACAAAGTTACATGAGTCAATACAATATGATGTGTTTAGAAGTATTTTTACCACTCAGACATAAGGTAAAATTTCAAATAATATTCAGTTATAGATTAAACAGGAGTGGATGTGTGTGGTCCCCAAGTTATGGTGCTATTTTGAAGAATGTGATATCTCTCAGATTGGTCTGCCTGGCCAAATTAACATTAATGGCAGGATTTTGAAGGCTCTCACAACTAGTTCCTGCTTGTTCTGCCTGCTTTCTAGTCTTGGACAGTTTAATAGTTGGCATAGGCATAGCAACTGTACTTTCCCAACATGAGGGACCAAATCTGTGAGCCAAAATAGACATCTATTCTCTTAACTTGTTTCTGTCTTGTATCTTGGTTACAGCAAGGCAAAGTAACTAATATGATAAGGTAAATCTACATTAGAAGAGAAGATAGCTCTTATCCTTTCTCACAAGCAGTGTGAAACAATGGACTATTTATTTTGTTGTCAGTGGTGGTGGTGGTGGATTTTTTTAAACCAAGTGGTTTGGGAAGTCCTTCTGTATATGTGTTGTTTTCATTGGTTAATGAATAAAGAAGCTGTTTTAGCCAACGGCTTAGCAGAATAACGATAGGCAGGGAAAAATAAACCGAATGCTGAAAACTAAACTGAATGCTGGGAGAAAGAAGGCAGAGTCAGGGAGATGCCATGGAGCTGCCAGAGGGAAAGATGTGAGGTGTCAGCTGGAACCTTGCTGGTAGGCCACATCCTTGTGGTAAAATATAAAATAATAGAAATGCTTTAACCAATAAGAAACTAGAGCTAATAGGCCAAGCAGTGATTTAAATAATATAGTTTCTATGTGATTATGTTGGGAGTCTGGGTGACCAGGAAATGAACAAGTAGCCTTCCTACAGCAACCAAGGGATGATTTGAAAGAACAAGATTTGTCAATGATGTTTTATATTTATATTTCAGGGTGAACAATTTTTTTTTGTTTAGAGTGGGAATGTTTAGAGAGTGGTTATTCTAATAATTGTACCTCGCTGGCTTCTGTCTATTAGTTGTACAGAATAACTTTTGACTTACTCTACTCCAGTTTCAAAGTCAAATATATCTGTATAGATTTACATATATTTGTACATACATGTACAGAAATATATTTACATATATATCTGTAAATATACATTTGTATACACACATGTATTTACAGTTATAAGTAGGGGAGAAGAGTGTTGCTTTCCATTGAGATCCATTATGTTAAAAGCATAGTTTGGGAACCTTAAACTTCTATGGAAAAGATTTAAGTGTGTGGTGACTTCAGAAGAGAATAACCACTAACCTACACAGTCAAGCACGCTGTACACACATATCTAACAATACACAAATCCATTTTCTATGACAAAAAAATGGTCTAACCAAAATATTGTTATCAAGTCTGAAGAACCTTTACCTAGGCAAACAGCAGATGTTTACTATTTAAGTTTTCTTCAAAATGTATCTTGATATCTCAGGAGTTAGCCCAACAAGAGATGTTCTCAGTTCTGAATGGCTATGCATCACTCCTTCTTGACTTAGGAAGTAACTTCGCAAAAAGGAAGTCTGGGAAACATCAAGTAAAGAAATTTCTAAAGGTATTTAGAGAAAAATACCAATTTCCTTGGATCTTGGAGACTGTAGAGTTAGGAAAATACCTCTTAAATTCACAGGTGTAAACTCTCCATTAAGACAGGGAAATGAAATTAAGAAGCTCCCCAAAGGTGGAACACTGGAACCAGATCTGTTCTTAAAATCTCTTGAGAAGCACTACGGTTCCTTGTAAGTTCCAGTAAGAACATTTAAAATTCCTTGTCCTTAAATCGAATGTGCTGCTTCTGAACCTCTGTTCTAAACTTGTTCCAGGGCCTGTATCCTCAGAAGCAACTCTAGTGAGTCGGCATCACACCTAGAGATTTCCTGCACATCCGTACTTGGGTGTCTGTGAAGAGGAAGCTTGGGTGACAGGATAGGGGAAGAGAATCAACTCTTACTGCAAATTAGCTTTATGCAAAATTTCTGGATGAGCACTAAGATAAGTCTGTTCCTTTCTGTGTGCTCCTGCATCAGTTCTAACACCCTTTCTGAGTCATGCTATTCCAGTCTTGAATTTGCTGTGACAGAATCCCTCATAAAAGTTATTAAATCATCACTCAGCAGTGGGCCTGACATTTAAATCAAGACATGTTGCTTTTATTCCAAGTCGCAAATCAATTTGAATTGGAGTTTGTGACTGTTTCCTTTGATTCAGCAGTAAGTTGTTTCTGTCTACTGTGAATGGATGGGAGGGAGGCAGTGAGTGCCACTTAAACTGGTCATCCTCTGTAAAGCGCAAGTCCTATGCTCTTTAGCAGAATAATGCCTGACAGTAGCCACAGAATTGTGATGAGCCCCTCAGAGAAGTTAGCCCAAAACTAATGCTTGTATTGTGGATTAGCAGTGGATACTGTGGGTTAGTGGTGGATACTGTGGATTAGCAGTAGGTACTGTGAATTAGCAGTGGGTACTGTAGATTAGCAGGGTACTGTGGATTAACTGTAGGTACTATAGATTACCAGTGGGTACTGCGGATTAGCGGTGGGTGCTATGGATTAGCAGTGGGTACTGTAGATTAGCAGTGAGTACTGTGGAATCGAAGTGGGTATTGTGGATTAGTGATGTGGGCATCAGACTTTGTAATAAGAACAAGACAGAGTCTGAGAAAAAGTCTACTCCTTTAAAGGGCCAAATTCAGAATGTCAATTTAGTATTAAAAATAATTCTCTAGAACTTGCTCAAAGAAAAATGTCTTTAGAGGGAGAAGGGAAGTATGATGATGGTTACAGACATACAAATTGATCAAGGTAAGTCTGTCTTTTGAGTTCTCTGTGTCTTCTCTTGAAGAAAATTATCTGATGCTATTTCAAGTCTCTGGAAGTCTGGAGGAATAGCTGCAGAAGCAGGAATGTTGCAGGTACATATTAACTAAATTGTACAAACTACTAGGGCTACGAGGTATACAAAACTTTCAGCTGGATAAAAGTTTGACTAGGTTTAAGTGTTACTAAGAGTCAAGCTCTGAGCATGACTACTATAGGGAAAACCATGATGGTGCCCAAACATTAGAGGTAAGGTATCCCAGGTATCAGTGGCCGGAAGGATAAGATTGTAATGGAGACTGGAGCTCCAGAATAGGACAAGAAGGCATAAAGCTATGGGAAGAATGCAAATAATTTAGGAATGTACAGAGCAATCTGTGTTTCTGTACAGAGGAAATCTATCTTGGTGTGGTGGCGCATACCTTTAATCCTAGGAGTAGGGTAACAGAAGTAGACAGATCTCTCTGAGTTAGAGGCCAACCTGGTCTACATTGAGAGTTCCAGGACAGCCAATGTTACAGAGTAAGACATTCTCTCAAAAATAAAAATGAAATAAAACAAAACAAAAAAGATGAAATCCAAACTGTAAGGATTCTTGACATTAGAAGAATGAGGAAATGGTTCAGGTAGAATGCTGAGAACAAAATTGACATCTTTTTCCCATTTAGTATGTGCAAAAGACTGGAAATGGAAGAGGTTGTGTTTTAGTTTGAGATGAACAAGAAAGTGGAAGAAAGTATAGAGTAAAAACAAATTACATATATGCTTTACCCTCATTTCCACTATAAAGAAGAGAGACAGATAAATAGAATTTTGTTTGTCAGCCAACTCAGGTAGCTTTACAGCGTCCCCCATGTCAAACTGGGTTGTTGATATTGATCCCAACAAGATGCTCCCTACAAAAAGATACCTATACATCCCATGGCAATCAATGAAGTAGAAGGTGAGGAGAAGAACTTGAAAGGGATCAAAGCCTAGGAAGAGACTAAAGAGGGCAGTTGAGGCAAGCAGAAGAGGGTTAGAACACCATCCATGACATGGTACAAAGAAGGGAGAACTGAGCTCTACACCAGACCTCTTCCTAATGACTACATTATTTCTCCAAAGCCAATTCAGTTAAGGAAAGCTAACTGCTCTTCCCATCACTGTGGCTCACCTAAATTTATGATACTTGGTCACAACCTCTCTTCTAAGCTGCTGTTGGTGCATAACATGAGAATGAGAAAAACAAAGGCTTACCATTTTTTAGTTTGCTATACTTTTGCCATAATGGCCTGACTCCTTTTTAATTAATTTATTTATTAGATTAAAAACACCAATTATAGCTTATGATGGAGAGGATGGGGAGTAAGGAGAACACTCATCCATTGCTGATGGAAATGCAAACCTGTAGAACCACTTTGGAAATCAGTATTGTGGTTTCACAGAAAATTGGGAATCAACTTACCTCAGAATCCAGAAATACCACTTTTAGGCATATACCCAAAAGATGCTTAATCATACTAAAAAAGCATTTGTTCAACTATGTTCAAGAAGCATTATTTGTAATAGCCAGAACCTGGGAACAAAATAGATGCCCCTCAACTGAAGAATAGATATAGAAAATGTGGCACGTTTACACATTAGAGTACTACTCAGTTGTAAAAAACAATGACATCTTGAATTTTGCATGCAAATGAATGGAATTAGAAAACACTATCCTGAGTGAGGTAACCCAGACCCAAAAAGATATATATGGTATGTACTCATTCATAAGTGAATACTAGATATAAACAAAGGACACTGAGTCTATAGTTCATGATTTTAGAGAAGCTAAGTAATGAGGTGAACCCAAACAAAAACATATCTAAATCCACCTAGAAATTGAAAACAGACAAGATCACCTAACTCTTATGGCAACAGAAGCTGTGGGGTTTTGGAAGAAGACGGTGGTCTCATTTGTCTTATGATGGCTTTAGATTTTAGACTTTTAGGGCTTCTATAGGAAGCAACATAAGGAAATTTGTCAATGGAACAAAAGGTAAATGAACAGAGAACTTCTGTACTATATTTGAGCAGAGACAGATGAATCTTCAAAGAGAAAGCAAAGTCAATGAATTCAAGAACAATTGCCAAACATATTACCTCTCCACCACAGCCCCCAGTAAAAAGACAGCCAAGCCTATGAAAACATCTCTTTACTCACACTCCAAGCTGGCTATGTATGTCACCAGCAACCCAGATTGGAGGCCCAGAACCCAGTGAATATTCCAGAATTCTGACAAGCTCTCTTGGCAGAGGGGGAAAAATGCAGAAAATTTCAGTTGTTTAGGTGAGTACATTATTGTTGATAGTACTAACTTTAACCCAATCAGATCGGCTAAAGATTAAGGCATTCTAGGCTCACAAACTCATTTTGATCCAACCTGGTGCTCTGAATGGGAGAAAAGACCAGACATGTGGTATTTGTAAAATTGCCAAATCTTCATGAAGAAAGAAATGTCCTTGTTTGTCTTATTTTTCTCTCCCAGACACACATTTCATCCAAGCAAATTGATTCCTACTGAAATCTCCCTTGCCAACCCGCATTTCCTTTTATTTGATTTCCTATATAGTTATCAGTCTTAGCAGTCATTGCTTATCTTTTTCTTCAGAGGGGAGAAGCCTGCCTCAGATCAATTATCACTGTGTTTCTCTGTCTTTCTTCAGACTGACCCCCCATCCTTCAAAATTGCCCATATCATCATGTTGTCCTTTGTACATCCCATTAATTATACCTAGAGAAGCTTCTTACAATAGCTTTGGACATCCTCCCAAAGGAGAGAACTCAAAAACTAGCTAAGCAAATATTGGACTGCATTCATTCAGCATGAGCTCTCTAGGACACTTGGCTTCTAAGCTATTGGTCCCTCTCCTCTCATATCTGCTCAATAGCCCTCTGCTTGCAACCTCTTGGACTTTCTCAGCATAAGCCAGTAACTGAAACAGAAGTTGTTAATACCTGTCAGATACTTCCACATGCCAGGCACTGTGGTAAGTTCTTTGAACAAGTTGCTCTCTCATAGGTAAGATCAAAACCAAGAAGTGGCGTGAGGAAATGGTCTAGTAATTTGGCAAGTGCTATGATGCAGTCATACAAGGATGCAGACAGACAAGCGAATCCAGTTCAAAGGAGAAAAGACTTTCAAGTGAATTAAGAATTTACTCATATCAGAAAGGGAAAAGTGACATTCTTAGGGAACAAAGTGAGAACTGCAAAATTACAACAGTGGGAAGGACCTGGTGTTTTTAGGCTAGCTAGGCAAGAGTGGAAATCCTGAGTGTGGTCCATGCAGGCCTTGTTGTGGAGTCTAGACTCCATCCTGAAAGTAATGTGGAAGAGACAATCAGTAAAGAAGAAGCATGACATTAGATTTGCATCTCACAAAGATCGCTTGACCTAAAGAGTGAGAGAAATCAAGGAAATTGTTCGCAGGATCTTTAGGAATCTAAAGACATGGGAGAAAAAGAGGAATAGGAAGAAAGAGATGGAGGGGGGAAAGAAAGAGAGGTCTCCAGTAAGCAGTAAGCCAAGTGACAGTGGATATTAAGACAAGGAAGACACGATTCTAGAGTTCCCTTTGTGTGCCTTTAGCATTGCCACATTTGTTGCTGCTGATGTCATACATTTGGATTAACATCATCATCAGTTATAGTTCTATGCCTGCATGGTTTGTCTCCCCAAACAAACTACAAGCTCTTTGGTCTCTATATTTTATAGTGATTTATTCAATATTATATATATATATATACATATATGTATATATATAGTAAACATGCAAGATATAAGGAAGTATTACCTCTATTTTGACACATCTTTAAATACTAAGAATGCTAAAGGACCAGAGCCAGAAATTAGAACTATCACAGGAATCAAGAATGAGTGAATGCTTATTCAAACAATTTCCTGGGACTTATCCTGGAAAAGCCAGCGTTAAGCAAAA
>NW_004949132.1:3144233-3150966 GCF_000317375.1 Microtus ochrogaster | reverse complement strand
TATATATATATATGTTTGTTGAGACAGAGTTTCTTTGTGTAGCTTTGGAGCTCACTCTGTCAACCAGGCTGGCCTTGAACTCACAGCGATCTGCCTCCCGAGTGCTGTGATTAAAGGCATGCACCACCACTGCCTGACAGCACTGCCTATTTTTATCCAGTCTTTATCACCTAACAGAAATGTGTCAATCAGCCCTCAAAGAAGTGAAGAAGTAAACCATGCCCCCTGCAATGTTGAAGCATGCATGGTCAGTCTGTTTATATTGGGTTTCATGATTTGAGTTGATGAGAATGACTAACCAGGTATCTTCCTCAAAGAACAGGTTCCACTGAGATATGAACACTGGATTGAGAGTTTAGAGCATTAACCATGACGCCATAGGATCTGGTGCCTATCAGTCCCAAACCCCTCATTCATAACACATTCCTCAACTTATACCATCCAATATGAGTACAGTGCTTCCTAATTGACAATGTATCTTTTCCTCCCACTATTCCAGTCAATCTTGTTTCCTGAGTTTTATCCATTCACTAAGTCATAGCTATTGGCAGGAATATTATTCCCCAAGAAGGAATTAACAGAGAGATGAAGTGGCTCTCAAAGTCCCCGACTTAGTCAGGAGGTATAGCGACTGGGATTATGCAGTTTTGGAACTGGAGAGTCAGTGTGGTTCAGGGAGAACCACTGGCATGGCAGTTATAGGGAACTGCATTTGAAAGCATGCCCTGCCCCTTCCAAACTGGATCACCATGGGCAAGTCATCTAGCCTTTCTGAGCTTCTCTTTCTCATGGGGAAAACAGAAGGGCATTATTTGCTTTACAGCACAACTGAGGGGATAACTATGATGGCACATTAAAAAAAACTCTAAAACAAAAATAACATTTAGTGCAGAGCCTAGCATGAGTAGTTTGCACCTCCTCTCTCTCAGTCACAATCCCTACAAATACTTGAGACAACATCAAGATGTGATGGAGAAGGGTCATCTTTCTATCTGTTGTTTCTTTGGTTAAGTAATAAAGAAACTGCTTGGCCTCTGATAGGACAGAAAATTAGGTAGGCAGAGTAGACAGAACAGAATGCTGGGAGAAAGAAGCTGAGTCAGTGAGTCACCATGATTCTCCCACCTGACACAGCTGCAGGTTAAGATCTTTCCTGGTAAGCCACCTCGTGGGCTACACAGATTATTAGAAATGGGTTAGATCAATATGTAAGAGCTAGCCAATAAGAGGTTGGAACTAATGGGCCAGGCAGTGTTTAAAAGAATACAGTTTCCGTGTAATTATTTCAGGGCATAAGAGTGGATATCTCTCATTTGTTAAGTAATATTAATTCCCTTTTCAGATCTTTGAAGGAGTTGAAGATTATATAATTGTAGTTACTCTACATTATTTAGACTCCTTGAGATAGAATGTTTAGCAAAACTTTTGTTATATGTTTCTTGCTCAATATTGATTGTTATATTTATTATTTGTTACTATTATATATAGTTGTATTTGGTTTAGTTTTGTCTTATTTAGACAAAAAGGGGAGATGTAGGGGAAACTCCACCCAATGGGGGGCATGTTCACCTCAGGCTAATGTTTACATATAAATCTGGCGGCATGAGCCCCTCTGCTCTCTCTCTTTTTTTTTATCTCCTGCTCATCGCTGGATCCCTGGTATTGTAAGCTATTCCTTCATTAAAATTTGCTGTTTCATATTAAGCTAGCCTGGTTATTATGCCGACTACAAAGATGCGGACGTCCAGGCTCCTTTACAGATCCCTTGAACCTGTATCGTTGGGGAAGAATCCATGGATTCTTAGGTCCAGCTCACTGGGGTCTGATGTAGGGTGTATCATTAGCCCCTGAAAGAAAACGTTGAAAGGAATCCATTTTATCTAGAATTTACCCTATTTTGGTGCTGTGCTAGGGGCTTTCACTTGAGAGATAAATTTTTATCTTTCTCACCATTTCTTACAGTTCACATAGATGAGGTTTCGTGACAGTTGCACAGGAAACTACATGACGTAACCCTAACATATCCTTTTGCCCCTGTAACTGTCACCTCATCAGGGAATTGCTCCGAGGTAGTGCTTGCTTTTCTTCTTTGCAAGCCGTTTCGCTTTGATAATCAACCTTATGGGTTAGTCTGACCTATAACAACAATAATCTTAGTCCTCCCTGTGGCCGTTTTCCTATGCACGGTGTGGGCCCTGCACTGAACATCATTTGTACATTATCTCACTCCATCCTTCTGTCAGCGTCCTATGACTGAGTGGTGCTGTGTTAACATCTACTCTTAAAAATAGAGTCTGAGGTTCTGCTTTTAAAGAAAGGCTGAAGATAGAATTTCATCCTACAGTAGAAGGGAAAAGACTAGGACACAATAAAGATGAAAGAGGAAGCGGAAATTAGCACTGAAGCTTACAGAAGCAACTCCAGGGCAGGAAATGGAAGCAGAGAAATTGTGTGAGTCACAATCTGCAAAGTGAAGTGCTGATGTGCTAAACAAAGTGAATTTGCCTTGCTTTACTGCCATCATGTGGTTGTATGATGTATAACAACCAGTTCATAGACCTGTGCCTAGGAGGCCCTCAGAAAAGACAACAGGAAATAAGGACAAGCAGAGGATCTGCCCTTCAGGCATTTGTGAGAGCCTTCTCTTCCTCTGGGGTTGCAGAACTGGAACTGGAACAAGCAGTTAATTCAGGGCTGAACACCGTTTCTCAGGCAGACTATTTCAGGAAGGAAAAAACTGCTTATAAGCACCTTTGTTACTTTTCCTAGTCAGAACAAAAATAGGCTCATGTTCCCTGGGATGCATAGGGTGTCGTTGCTTTAAATGTCTCATTATGTTGAATCTAGAAGATGATCAGTGAGATCTAACAGATCAGCTTTCTAATTCTCACCCCTCACTCACAAACATAGTGTTTCAAAACTTCTCTGCCCAATTTTCTGATGCAGAACCATTTCTGAAGGTAATTGATATCTCTCATTGTATATAGGAAAATAGGCTTAAAGAAAAGAAATGGGTCATCTATGGCACAGAGAAAAAGATGAGGGTATAGCCATTGCACTATGTAAAAGTTTGTTAGGCACCAGAGATAAGCAGTTAAATGAAGTTGTTCCCTCACCCACTGATTTCCCCTGCATCCTCCAGCATAGCCCAATTTCTCCCAATGGAGACACATCTCTGTGGTTGTTTTTCAGCAATGTCTGAGCCTCAAATTTTCAAGGACTGTCAACTTCCAGCTAATGCTACCCCAAAGGATAGTGGCTCCAGGCAATGCCCTTGGCTAAATCCATCTCTCTCACAGGCAACTACCAAACTGTCCTTGAAGTATCCGTGCTTATAAGAGGATTATCCTAAATACATATTTTTGCTGTATGGTTTGATGTATATGACATGATATTTTGATCTTTCTATAATAAAATAATTACTTGTCAAACAAATGAACACATTTATCTCCCGCTATATATAGTTTTATGTATGCTAAAATCACTTGAAAATCTACTTTTCTCTTGGAGAACAAAAAAGACAATCATGGAATTAATTGTGATTAATGGAAAGCAAATCCCAGTCGGGAGCTGAATAGGCATATAATGCCTTTGATTTTCTGAAGGCAGAGAAACGTTCAGACCCACAGCCAGGCTTTGTTGCTGGAGCTGGTAGCATAGTTATCTACCCATCTAGTTCAGGACTCTCTGTATAAAAACAGGGAAACTAGGTCTCAGACAGGGATGTGCCCTGTTAAGCTTAGGAAAATTGCAAGCAGCATAAGCAGGTAGGCTGGTGAAGCTGATTTCTCCCACACTCTGCTGCCCCACTGTGGACATGAAGATGGTTGCTAAGTTGCCTGATTGTGCTCTGGTGAGCACAAGACAACAGACTGTCCACACAAAAGGAAACTGACAGAAAGGAAAGGTAGCAGGAAATGCCTGGAAACTGAACCCACAAAAAAAAATCTCCATAAAAGGCTTTGAACTGGCAAGAATGAATGGAAATTTTTAGAGAGCAAAGGAAATGAATCCCAGAAAAGGAAATTCAAGGAATGTAAGAAACACATATGTGGCCTTTGGTTAGCCTCTATGACAAGCTTTTGCCAAGTTGGATAGGTCCTTCCTTGCTTTCCTCCTTTCCGAAAACCAAGTCTGGGCCATCCCATCCAAAGGGACTCTGTGACAACTGGATCAACTGTCCACTAATGTTATACTAATGCAACACTGTGCTTTGTATGTAACTATTACTTTCTCCTATCATCTCGATAATCCTACGAGGATATACTACTAACAATCTCCATTAAGGGAGATACTGAGAGATTAAGGAGTGTTGCCAGATCTGCATCTAGTAAGTTGCAGGACTCACATTGGAACACCAGTCTTACACTCTTAACCTGTGCATTTATTCTTCATGCTATATAGGTCACAGATTCCAAAACTGTTGGTCATCATCCTATGGGGTCATATAACAAATTATAGGAGGGAAATGAAAACTTAATAACAGCAACTTGTTTTTGAATTCACAATGCACACAAATTAATTCAAAATCAAACATTCAATGAATCCAAGGTATTTCTGGCATCACATTGCCAAAGCTGCATTGTGCAACTTCACTGCAGTCATGGTTCTGAACTTAAAACATGGTACATTTAGCCTATCCATGCCCTCACCTCACACCATGTAATGGCACTAAGCACAGCCTGAAACATGGGTTCGGATTCAGTACTGTAGCTTGTTATAAACTGCAGGGATTTTACTATATAAGCAATATTTCCTGATGATGCAGAAACTGTGGTTTAATTAAGCAAAACAGAATCTTTTAATGTTTTCTGACCTATTTAATATGTTCTTTAGCACGTAACCATCAAAGTCATATATCTATGGATTATATTGTGTTAGTAAAGTTTGATTTTAAAAACTGCTGCTTTGTGATCCCTGCCGTCTTTGGCCACATAACAGCACCCAGATCAGCCTGTCTGGGCGCTGGGATTGAATCCGGAGGGCAGCCAGGCGGGCAGGAATTCCTTTGTTTCAATAGTCTACCTGCAGCAAGCAAGGTAGGTGCTTTGTTTATAAGCTACCCAACCAGCACAGAGATCTGATCTGGGCACCAGGAGATCCACCTCTGGGGTGAGTGAGTTTCTGACCCGCGACAGCAGCCCGGGACAAGGAACTACTTCCTTCAGGGCCTATACTCCTGCATACTGCCTCTCTCTTCCTATCTCACCCAGCTTGCATCCAGAACCCTCCCCACTTCTGCCTCCCTACCATCTTTGGGCATATAACATCACCCAGCTCAGCCTGTCTGGGCGCTGGGTTCGAATTCGGAGAGCAGCCTGGCGGGCAGGAATTCCTTTGTTTCAATAGCCTGCCTGCAGCAAGTAAGGTAGGCGCTTTGTTTATGAGCTACCCAACCAGCACTGAGATCTGATCTCGGCACAAGGAGAGCCATCACTGGGGCACCTAAAGAGCCATCATGGGAGAGTGCCATCACTGGGAAGGTACATCAGTGGGCAAGGAGACCTGATCCTGTAAAAGAAGATCCTTAGGGGAGCATTCGGAGGAAGAGATGGGCAGGCGCCAATGCAAGAATTCACCCAACAATCTGAAAAACAACATGAAACCACCAGAACACAGCGACCTCACAACAGGAGGACATGAACAACTTAATTAAGAAGAAGTAGAAAAAATGGACTTTATGAAAGTGATTGACTTCCTTATTATAGAAATGGATGTGAAGTATAACAGAAAGTTTGAAGAATTGAATAAAGCAGTGAATGATACCCTAGGAAACCAAGGAAAAACAATCAAACAGATAATGGAAACAGTTCAAGACTTGAAAAATGAATTGGAGACAAGGAAGAAAACACCAACAGAGGGCCAGCTGGACATGTAAAATCTAGATAAACGCATAGAGACTACAGAAACAAGCATAACCAGCAGAATACAAGAGATAGAAGAAAGAATCTCAGATTCTGAAGATAACATAGAGAAAATAAACTCACTGATGAAAGATAACAGCAAGTCCAACAAACTCTCATCACAAAACATTCAGAAAATATAGGACACAATAAAAAGACCAAACCTAAGAATAATTGGAGTAGAAGAAGGAGAAGAAGTGTAGCTCAACAGTCCAGAAAATATATTTAATAAAGTTATAGAAGAAAAATGTCAAACCTAAAGAAAGATGTACCTATGAAGGTTCATGAAGGTTCAAGAAGCATACAGAACACCAAATAGGCTGGATCAAAAAAAAAATCCCCTCGCCATATAATAATCAAAACACAAAGCATACAGAATAAAGAAAGAATATTAAGAGCTGCAATGGAAAAGGGCCAAGTTACTTATAAAGGTAAACCTATCAGACTTACACCTGACTTCTCTATGGAAACCATGAAAGCCAGAAGGTCATGGATAGATGTTGTGCAGAAACAAAGAGACCATGGATGCAAGCCCAGCTACTATACCCAGCCAAGCTTTGTTCACTATTAATGGAGAAACAAAATTTTCCAGGATAAAAACAAGTTTAAACAATACATAGCCACAAATCCCGCTTTACAGAAAGTAATAAAAGGAAAATCACTATCAAAGGAGTCCAACAATGACCACAATAACTCAGACATCTAGAGACCCTTCACCAGTGCAACTCAAAGAAGGGAAACACACAAACTCTACTACTAAAAAAGTGACCGGAGTTAACAACCACTGGTCATTAATATCACTTAATGTCAATGGACTCAACTCACCTATA
>NW_004949132.1:3141869-3142794 GCF_000317375.1 Microtus ochrogaster | reverse complement strand
CCAATCTCACTCATGAACATTGAGGCCAAAATCCTCAACAAAATACTGGCAAACCGAATCCAAGAACACATTAGAAAAATTATCCATTATGATCAAATAGGCTTCATCCCAGAGGTGCAAGGCTGGTTCAACGTACAAAAATCAATCAATGTAATCCATCATATAAATAAACTGAAAGAAAAAAATCATATGATCCTTTCATTAGATGCTAAAAAAGCATTCGACAAAATTTAACATCCCTTATGATAAAAGTCTTGGAGAGATTAGGGATACAAGGGTCATACCTAAATATAACAAAAGCTATATACAGCAAGCCAACAGCTAACATCAAATTAAACGGAGAGAAACTCAAAGCCATCCCACTAAAATCAACAACACGACAGGGCTGTCCACTCTCTCCATACTTCTTCAATATAGTGCTTGAAGTTTTAGCAATAGCAGTAAGACAACATAAGGGGATCAAGGGGATTCGAATTGGAAAGGAAGAAGTTAAACTTTTGTTATTTGCAGATGATACGATAGTGTACATAAGCGACCCCAAAAACTCCACCAAAGAACTTTTACAGCTGATAAACACCTTTAGTAATGAGGCAGGATACAAGATCAACTCCAAAAAATCAATCGCCCTCTTATACACAAAGGATATGTAAGCAGAGAGGGAAATCAGAGAAGCATAACCTTTCACGATAGCCACATACAGCATAAAATATCTTGGAGTAAGTCTAACCAAGGAAGTGAAAGATCTATTTGACAAGAACTTTAAGGCATTGAAGAAGAAATTGAAGAGGATACCAGAAAATGGATGGATCTCCCTTGCTCTTGGATTGGGAGGATAAACATAGTAAAAATGGCAATTCTACCAAAGGCAATTTATAAAATTCAATGCAATCCCCATCAAGGTCCCATCAAAATTCTTCACAGATCT
>NW_004949132.1:3122140-3139618 GCF_000317375.1 Microtus ochrogaster | reverse complement strand
TTTTTTTTTCTTTCAATAAAAAGAAAAAACTGGTGCTTTGTGCTTGGGATCTACAGATGTTGAAGCCAAATGAAGTCCCAGCACTGAGAACAGAACTGGAAATGAGGCCCCATCCCTAATCAAGAAGCTATTTAATTGATAGTTTCTCAAAAAGGAAAAAAAAGTTTTCTCCAATGGCGTCACAGAGGGTATACAAACCACACTTAAGGCCACGTTGCCTGCCCAGCCAACACAAAACAAACTCAGTGGTATGTATCTTTAGAGACATTTTGTCTCATAATGTTTTGTTTGGGCATTTTTTAAAGCATAGCCATCTTTTGTTTATCTGTTATAGTTTCCAATTTTGCCTTCTTAAGGAATCTGTGTGAGTGCATATGTGTCTCTATATGTGTGTGTGCTACTCTAACTTTTTCCCTGCTTGTTTGCTTTATTTTCTTTATGGTTTGCTTAGTCCTTTTGTATTTGTCTGTTTGCTGTCTGAAGAGAGAGAGAAAAAAAAACATGTTTGGTTGAGATGATGACAAGAATAATCTTGGATGAGATAAGTAAGGAAACACCATGTTCAGAATATACTGTTTGAAAAAATTTTTTTAAATAAAAATTTTGAAAACTATGTTTTAAGTAAAAATTTGATATAGCAAGAAAATAAAGATAAATAAATAAATAAAAACTACTACTTGCGTTGCTTAATTGAATTTCAGAAAAAGGCAGTGTATTTGACTTGGTGTTAGAACAGAATTCCCAACAGCTTTTAACATGGCCCTGAACACACTTTGCTATTTTGTGCTACATATTTATGTGGAGTTATACTCCAAGCATTTATAATTATGAAACCAAAATACCAATCAAATGATAACTGTGTAAGATGCTATAAGTCCTTTCATATTAAATATTCAACTAAAACTTATTTTTTATGTAAAAGCAAACACATCCTTTCATTAGTGTGCAAATTTGTTTCATCTGTAATAAATGGTAAAAATCATATATCAAGGTTGTTTTAAAATAAATTGATTTATTATTTATCATCAGTAATTTGACTTATATATCTACTTTTATATCTGAATACTTGGGGTTGTATGAAATTTCTTCAGGGAAATTGTTCATAAGCAAAAAATTTAAGAAGTCCTATATATAATTGTTTTTTTCTGAAAACTAAAGCATGATATATTAGGGTATTTTGTCATTACTGTGGACAAATACCTGAAAGAAAGTACTACAGAAGAAGAAAGAAGTCTTTGGGCTCATGGTTTAGTGAGCATAGTCCCTTGGGGCAGGGAAGGCATGGCGGCAGGCAGCTTGCTCACAGCTAGGAATATCAGGACACAGAAAAAAGAATGCTGGTATTATTTACTAATGCTAGCTTACTCTTTTCTTCTTTTTCTTTTTATTCTGGCCAGGACCCCAGTCTGTGGCACTGTTCTACTACATTCAGAGTGAGTTTTCCTCCCTCAGTTTAACTTCTCTGAAACACCCCACAGATGTGCACAGATGTGTCTCCTAGGTGATTCTAAATTCAGTCAAGTTGGTAATAAGTGTTAACTACCACACGTGAGAATACTTTCATTTTAAAATTGGCATCAGTGTAATGATAATGATGACATCACACAGCAAATATTGACAGATTACTACATGCCGAACACTGTACTGAGTGTATTTCATAATTGACTTTATATAACCCTCACAAAACCTATATAATAACGAGCTCATGATTATTGAATAATTTTCCCCATCTTACATATTTGTCTATTTCATTGTGGAAAACAGAAACAAAAACACTCACTTAAAAAATATATTTCTTTTTTATGTGTTTGGTTGTTTTGACTCCATGCATGCCTATTAACCATATGTGTGCCTGGTACCCATGAAGGCCAAAAGAAGGCATTTGGATCCTCTGAAACTGGAGTCATGGATTGTTGTGAGCAACCATGCAGGTACTAGGAATTGAACCTGGGTCCTATGGTGATGGAGGAGGGTCATCTGTCTATGTGTTACTTTCATTGGTTAATAAAGAAACTGCCTTGGCTTTTTGATAGGACAGCAGCTTAGATAGGCAGAGTAGACCTAACAGAATGCTGGGAAGAAGGGAAATGAGTCAGTGGCCATGATTCTCCGACCCGAGATGGACATAGGCTAGAATCTTTCCCGGTAAGCCACCCTCTCGTGGTGCTACACAGATTATTAGAAATGGGTTAGTCAAGATGTGAGAGTTACCCAAGAAGAGGGTAGATATAATGGGCCAGGCAGTGTTTCAAAGAATACAATTTGTGTGTTATTATTTCAGCGGTAAGCTAGCTGGGATCTGGGCGGGATTGCAGCCCGCTGCTCTCACTATACTATGGAAGAGCAGTCAATACTCTTAACCATGGAGCCATTAGTCTAGCCACTTCCAGCCTCCAAAAGTAACATTGTTAACTTTAACCAATCAATATTCATTCATCTTCCTCAGAGTTCTGATCTGTTCCTTGCTTCCTACTGCTTTTGGTGTCAATTCAAGTCAAGATGAAGAATAACTAGAGAGGGCAGATAAATAGATTATTTTAGCATTAGAGTTTTAGACATTCTTCTTTGTGAGATCAATTCCATAAGCTCCATTTAATGGTAAGAGTCCAATTAGCAGCAAACCACTTTCCTCAGTTTTCATTTAATTGATAAAATAATGATAGAGAAAGACATTGTACTTAACAAAGTTGTTGTTTGGCGCTTTTACCTGCCTTCCTTCTTATTAATGAATGAGTAATTTCCTCGACTTCCAGATACTGGATCACCACTGAACAGGATGACAGGGAGCAATCAGGGAGCTAATTTCAAGTCATTGGTCACTTAAAAAAAATCTCATCTGCTTTTACTACGTACGACTCAATAGCTGCAACAATTGATCTGGAAGGTGGATTCCACCTTGTCCTTAAGTGCAAATTCAGCTATTGTTTGTTGATTTTGTGCTTTAAATATTTGACTTTTTTTCTTTTTAATGAAGAAAAGAAGAAAGAGATTGTTTCCTAAACCGTTTGATCAAAGGCATTGATGAGAAAGAATCAGTAGAGTGGGTTTAGTGCAGACACTGTAGACTATTGGAACATCAAGGGTATTGGTAGAATAGGAAACATTCCAAGATAAAATCTTAGAAGCAGGAAAAGCAGTAGGCAGAACTCAAATGTAAATGAAGAGGTTTGACACTCTGTTTGCATTGTGTGACACTTTTGTATTTTGTTTAGTTTGATTGATTTTTGAGACATGCCTCCCTCTGTAACTCAGGATTACCTGAAATTCAGTCTTCCTGTTCCTTCTACCTAAGTACTGGAACTGTATGTACACACCACTATACCTAGCTAGCAATAGCACGCTTTCGTCTTTGGGGGCTGTTCTTGTACAACACTTCTCTGATCATTTATCAGAGCCACCCTTACATTCATCCACTTTATCACTTTTTTTTAGGAAAGAAGACTGAGACAAGGAAGGCATAAGTAGATATCCCAAAAGATCAGAGTAAGTTCCAGAAAGACTGTGTTTGTATGAAATTAGATAGTGCAGAACAGTCGGACAGTGGTGATGCATGCCTTTAATCCCAGCACTTGGGAGGCAGAGGCAGGTGGATTTCTGCGAGTTCAAGGAGTGCCTGGTCGACAAGAGCTAATTCCTGGACAGGCTCCAAGGCAACACAAAAACCCTATCTCGAAAAACCAAAAAAAAAAAAAAAAAAGAATGTGTGGAACATAAAAATTTATATGTGTCTTTTTTATGAAATTTATCAGTATAGTTTGGGCAGAAATCCCATCCACTGGGCGTTTGAAAGTTCCGAATAAATATCCATTCCACTGGTACTTTCTTCCAACAACCTTTGGTTGTTTATTTTTCTTTGGTTATACTAAAAGATTGACATGAGACTGAGTTTGAAAGTAGGTTTGGAGAGACATGAGGCAGAACTGGGTACTTTCCATATTTCACATAACTATTGATAAAAACAATAAATTCTCAAGTGTCTCAATATATGTCTTCAGCAGTGTACAGTGCATTAGCAAATAAACTCTAGTCAGTCTTCTGCATTTACATTCCCGAATAACTTTATGTAGTGATATATTATATGTATTTTAATAAATAAATCTTGCTTGAAGACCAGAGGCAAAGTTAAAGCTACTAGAGGTCAGGCAATGGTGACACACACCTTTAATTGGGAGACAAAGTCAGATGGATCTCTGTGAGTTTCAGGTCCCCCTGGGCTACACAAGGTCAATGCAGAAACAAATCCAGGTGGTGTCTCACACCTTTAATCCCCTAGTCCTAGGGAGTCACATACCCCTAATCCCAGCACGAGAGGGACTATAAATGGGAGGAGAGGGAGTCTTTTTCTGCTTAGTTTGTGGACACCCAGTCTTGGTAAAGGTAAGACTTCTCTAGTGGCTTGGCTGCTTTGCTTTTCTAGCTTTTGGTCTGAATCCCAATTTATGTCTCTGGGTTTTTATTGTTCATGCTACAACCTCACATAAATCACTTTACCTCTTCATGTTCCAAGGTTATGTTTTTATAACAACAGCATGTTACGACAAGTTATGCATGCATTTTCCTTGCTTATTTATTTTCATGAAAGTTTACTAAGATGTTGTCATAAAACAAATACAAGTAATGAAAAGGAAAGCATTGTACTTAATTATGACCATCTTCTTAAAAAATAAAAAAGTAAGCAAAAAGATATCATAATCAATAAATTAGTACTCACCCTCCTATTTACATCTCAAGTCATCTTCAAGGCATCCCACTGCCTTCACAAGCTAATGCTGTGTACCAATTAGACTATGAGAATATGTAGTATCATGGTTTATCTATAGATGCTACAGAACTTACCTAAGAATTAAGTGTTATGATAGCAGTCTTTTCATGAAAAGGTGCTATGTTCCATTAGAAATATTTATATTCTTTAAGTTCTTACTGGGATCTCCTTGGTAGTGGTAGGATTTCATGTCTACCTTTCCTCATATAGAGAATAATAAGAGCAGGCAGCATTCTCACCTGTAGGATCTAGCATCAGAGAATGACTACAAAGAACTTGCAATGGTTATGACAATATACACAAGCCCCATGCAAACAGTAAGGCTGTTGTGGCCTAGATACTGTTTGTCCCTCAGAAAATTATGTGCAAAAAACATGTTTCTCCAGAGTCAGTATTGAAGGAGCAGAACCTTTAAGAGATGAGGCTTATTGGGTTATAAGAACTCCACACCATAAATGAATGAATGGTGTTTCAAAGGACTATTTCAGACTGTCCAAGAGCAGACTAGTACCCAAGAAAATGCAGGCTGTCATAAATGAGCAATCTTTACTCCCTTTTGTCCTTACACAAATGCATGACCCTTCTGCACATATCCAATTCTTTTTCTGATGTGGGAGTGTCATATCAATCTGTTGTTTCATTGGCTATTTAATAAAGAAACTGCTTGGCCTGATAAGTTAGAACATAGGTGGGTGGAGTAAACAGAACAGAATGCTGGGAGGAAGAGGAAGTGAGGTAAGACGCCTCAGACAGACGCCATGCCTTCCCTCTCCAGGGCAAATGCGATGAAGCAAGCCGCCAGGTCAGACATGCTGAATCTTTCCCGGTAAGACTGGTGCTACACAGATTACTAAATATGGGCTAGGCAACGTAAGTCACCACCTCGTGGTGCTACATACATTAATAGAAATGGGCCAAGCAGTGTTTATATGAATACAGTTTGTGTGTTGTTATTTCAGGTAAAGCTAGCCGGTGGCTGGGAGCCGGAAGGCAGGAACGCAGCCTGCAGCTCCTTACAACATTTTTCTGTTTCTCTACAATGTCTTGACACATTCAGACACTAATATTTTTCAAAGTTGAATATTTTGTCTTTATACATTGTCCAGTAATGGGAGATTGCTATAACAACACAAGATAGTCTAAGACACAGGCTGATAATCCCTTCCTAGCAGATTGATGTAAAGGTTGGTTATGTGCATAGTGAATGCCACGCAGGAGTTTGTATTTGCTAATTTTATGTGTTGAGAATTTCCAAGACTTCAACTTTACCTTTCTTTTTACTCATTTCCATAGCTAAACAGATCTTGTAAAAGTAACTTCAACTGTTTGTAAATCTCACCTTCACAACGTGATAGTCATTATTAACAATCATTTATCCTAATAACTATATCATATATATGCTAAGAACTCCCAGTTTCTAAACTTGAGACTGGATTCCTCAGTGAGACTCAGACCACATGCTTGACTTTAGCATTTAAGCTACACAGAGACATCTCATCTCACAAACAACTGAACTGAGTTTCCTCTTTTCCTCCTCCCATTTCAACCACAGCTGTTTCTCCTCTTGTCTTCCTACTTCTTGTCTTCTCTTACCCTCATCAAACATAATACCTTCTACAATCCATTAAGCATTTTAAAATACACATCTGTCCCTCACTATTTACTGGAGATTGGGTCTAGCAACCCACACAAAATTTGAAAAAATTTCAAGTCTCTGCTATAAAATGGCATTGTAGTTGCATAAGAATTATAAATTCATTGTATATTTCAGTAATTTCTATGGTATTTATTTAATAGAATGTAAGTTTTTGTAAGCAGTTTGCTATACTGCATTATTTACAGATAAGTGACCAAAAATATGCATTTGTAGTACAAGTACAATTTGTATCAAATTTAATTTTCCATAGTTGGTTGAATCAAAAAATATAAATGCTAACCCAAGGATACAATGGACAACTGTGTTTTTTTTTCATTAAAATATTTGGGCTGATGAGGGAGGGGGACTTGATCTGGGGAGGGGGAGGGAAATGGGAGGCGGTGGCAGGGAGGAGGCAGAAATCTTTAATAAATAAATTTTTTAAAAAAATTAAGTTAACTGTCAAAAAAAGGAAAAGAAAAATCCTAGAACGGAATAAAATCAGGGAATGAGAAATATATATGATCAAAATACACTGTATATTGTATTAAACAGTCAAATAATAAATTTTAAGTCATTTGTAAATAAAAAACGTTTCATATATGGGTAATGTATTTCTACCATCTTCCCCTCTCTCTCCTCCTTCCAAGTCTTCCACTACACACTTCCCATCAAATCCATGCTCTCCTTTTTAAAATTTTTATTGTTTTATGCACGCTTATGTATATACACACAGACAGGCATGCATTATATATGCATTAATATATATATCCAATCTTTTGAGTTCATTTAGCATGGCTCATATGTATATAATTTGGGGACTGACCACTTGGGACTGGATAACCCATTGAGGACTCATCCTGAAAGAAGATGGATTCTCCCTCTTTCAGGAGCTATTAATTGCCTGTAGCTATTGATCTAGAGGTCGGGCCTTGTGAGATTTCCTGCATCCATGTTGGCCCATCAACTGGTGTTGGTAAGGAACAACTCTATTGTAATTGGTCTATCTACTTTATTCAGATAGCTGATCCCTATGCTTTTATTTCTACCTAGTCTAAGACAATCTTCCCATTTGCCACCTTTCACTCTTGCCACCACCTCCAATGGTATTCTCTGTAACTCTGTCAGAAAAACAGGATGTAAATTTACAGGAAGTAAAGCACATCTTGTCTCTCTCCTATACAAAGTCATGCAATGGCTTCCCACTGTAGGTAGGATAAAACATAAAGCTTTGTAAAATTGGATCGCTGTTCACAATCCTTCAGCTGTCTGTTACACTTCTTGCCACTCACTCAACTTCAGCAACACTGACCTTCCAGTTCTCCAACATCTATGTCATGTCATTCCCATTTCAGAGACAATTGTCTTTTTCTCTGTGTAGAGCTCTCTTCCTCCTGTAGTGACCCTGTGTTAATAGTACTAATCTCAGTTTCCTTCTTAAACTATTACACTTCATCAGGAAGGTCTTCCCTAATCTTTCCCCAGTTGAGGTAAGAGTGTCCTTTATTGTTCTCTCTCAGAGAAACTGTCTTCCTAGTCAGAGCAGTGACAACTCCACAATTTCGCGTCACACTAGTCTCTGTCCCATCCAGAACAGACGCAAAACATATGGATCCTAGCCTGAGAGCACAGGGGTGTGAGGTAAGGAAACTTGGACTGCACTATCAGTTTCTGGACCTCTGGTTTCTTGTCCTTTTTTTTTTAAAGTCGCACATTTATTTCTCTTTCTGACTCTACGCTTGTGCCTTCAACAGTTTCACAACAATTGCTGCTCCTCAGTAAGGAAAGTCCACTTGATCCTGTCACGGACACACTTAGCACACATGGAGCCACCATAGGCCCGGCTGACATGCTTCTTTGTCTTAGACAATCTCATGAGGACTTTCGGTCTCACAGCACGAACCCCTCGGAGTCGGCCCGGGCACACACCGCATGCTGATTTAGGTGCTTTCCCAACTTTCTTGGTGTAAAGGTAAACAATCCTGTTGCTAGGGGTTCAAGACAGCCTAGTTTTGTTGGAGGCTGTGTTGTAGGAGAGCCTACGAGGGTATGTCAAATGCTGGATGATTCTGAGTGCCTCTAAGCACCATCCCGGGAAGAGGAAAAGGAAGGGGAGGGCAAGCGCAAAGGTCAAGTAGGACTCCTGGTTCCTTGTCTTTAAATTGAAGAGGTGAGACCAGATTTATTCATGCCAAAAGTATCATTTGATTATGAAAAAAAAGATGAAGTCTCTTCCATCACAGATCTTCGGTTCCATTAAGGAAAGCAGGTAGTCAAATAAGACCAAATAACTACATGTTTTGTGCTACAAAGGAAATGAATATGTAAATATATGGTGATGAAGGACTTTTCAAGTTGCAGTGTGTGTGTGTGTGTGTGTGTGTGTGTGTGTGTGTGTGTGTGTGTGGTGTGTGTGTGTGTTTATGGTGTATGCATGTGGAAAGGTACTTCCATGTAGAGGGTCTAAATATGAGCTAATGTATGGTGTGCTCAGAAATCAATGTTTGGAGTGTCTTAATCATCCTCCATATTATTTTTCTTGAAACACCATTTCTTCACTGAATCTAGAGCTCACCCATTAGCTAAGAACACTTTCCGGCAAGCTCCAAAGATCTGTCTGGCTCCATGTCTTCTCCACACTACTGGAGTTGTAGATGAGCATAGTTATGCCCAGCTTTTTTACGCATGTGCTGGGGAATCTCAACTCGGTTCACAAGCACATTATCAATTGAATCGCCTCCCAAATCAGAGATCAGAGCATTTTATATAAAGGATAAGAAGAATAAGTAACAACCTAAGCCAAGCAATAGCTAAGTCTTTTTTCTTGTCCATATAGTTTATGATTCTGTGTAAAAATATGCTGAATTTTCCACTCACTGTATAGGGAATTAACGCTTCATTAAAACTAATACCCAGTTCTTCTTGTATTCGGTAAAAGGAAATGAAGGTCTTAAAATACATACTCATGGAGTTGTCTGAAAAATAAAACCTGATAATAAATATTAAGTTCATAGTACAATCACCATTTTGAATATATATAATAATTTTAATGCTTTAAAGTTTATAAATATATTTATAACTTTATATATATTATATTTATAAGTTTATATTTATAAACTTAAAAGCATTAAAATTAGCTGTGCAGGCCTTTAAAGCACATGCCTTTAATCCCAACATTTGGGAGGCAGAGGCAGGTGGAAGTCTAAGAGTTCGAAGTCAGCCTGGTCTACAAGGACTAGTTCCAAAACAGGCTCCAAAGGTACAAAGAAACACTAACTCCAAAAATGAAAAAAAAAATGTAAGTTACAGATAATAGTTACCTCTGCTGGAGGCATTGGGAGATATAATTAGGACAGAATATGTAAAACAACTGTTTAAGTATCTTTTCCTTTTATTATTATTTATTTAATATTTAATCTAATAGTTTTCACTGTGGCCCTTTCTAGTGTCAATATACTTTGTACTTAATCTTCTTACCCACTGTCTTCCTCTGACCCCTACCGGCTCTGTGAGTACTCTGTCTCCCTGCCAGTCATTCTGTTCCTGCTTTCATGTTACAGTCCATTATCTTTTCTTTCACTTTTCTCATTCCTTTTAGACCTGCTCTTCTCCTCTCAAAATCCTCTCTTTTTTTTTGTTTTCTGTTCTATTCAAACAGACGTAGCAACACCTAAATTTAAATCTAAGCTCTGCATAAGGGAGAAATACATGATATGTGTCTTTGTAAGTTTGACTTATTTCTCTTAGCATAATTATTTCCAGTTCCAGCTATTTTCCTGAAAATGTCAAAATTTTGTTCTATTTTCATGGCTGAAAAACTCCGTTGTGTTTCCATGCCACATTTTCTTTTTTTTTTTGTCATTTTGATCTACATATTCATTTTGTACATAATTTTCACTGTTTATTCTTATGGTGAAGAAAATTAGGTTGATTCTATTTTTTCTCTTTTATGAATAGTACAGCAACAAACATATATGAACTTCAATTAGATCATGATTCTGTTAGCTAAAAGTTATATGCCCATGGGCAAGTTAAACCCACCTTTTACCTATTTCCTCTTCATTGTCTTCCTAGGTTATAATATAATGCACAAAATAAAATAAATTCTAAAAAGCATCTCAATCGTTATCAACATTGCTTTTATTCTCCTCCACCCACACAAAGGTAAACTAGAAAAGAGTTTAAACCCTGGGAGTCATTGTCCCATTGTCTGTCTCATTCTTTTAAATTCCTCCTCAGGTAAATGATAAAAAATAACACATAACAAAAATTAATCTGCATGCCAAATACCTTAAATTTCTCTATAGTTAGTTTCTCTACACTGTCCAAAAGACCCTGATGAAATGCATCAATCACATAGAGAGAGAATTAAAGAAACAGAATTATAAATCCAAAGCTTATAAATTTAAAAGGATAAAGGAACCCAGACAAACCTATTGCCTCCTACAAGTTTACAAGATGACAGATATGGGCAATGGCAATTTAGTCACAGAGGACTCTCCAAGACATAAACATTTGAAGCTACTTTTCCCATAAACCATCACTACCATTCTGGCCATACTACCTTACCTAACTGAAATTGATTGGAGACATTCCCACATGTTTGCATTACCTCCGGACTGTTCCATCCTAAAGGATATAATGCACAGCCTGAGCTTATCAGCAGCCCTGGAAAGAAAAGCACACACACAAGTAATAAAATAGAGCAGTTTTTGATCATCCTAGGAACTTCCCTGGACTGCTTCACATTAAATTCTGCCTCCTCTATTTAAGCCTGACACTTATCTCTAAAATACAATATTTCTAATATATTGTAAATTCAATTACAGTGTCATAGATAGATAGAAAGAAAGATAGAAAGATAGAAAGATAGAAAGATAGAAAGATAGAAAGATAGATAGATAGATAGATAGATAGATAGATAGATAGATAGATAGATAAGTAGACAACTCATAAAGACAGAATGAAGTTAAGTAAGATAGGTCAATATCATACTTACAGCCACTTTTTTTTTTTCTTGGTCACAGACGGTCTCACTATGAGGCCTATTTTGACATCAAACTCTCTGTGAAACTACTGAACTACAGACTTCATACATGTTGAGGATACTTTGCATGGTAAACAGGATATTATACTCTTTCTTCTTCAAAATATTATTTCAACCAAATCCCGAGCCTTCTTTGACTTCTAACAATTTCTTTGACGTGTCATGATTAACTTTGACTGTCACCATGGTGGGATTTATATTAACCTAAGAGACACACCCCTGGGCATGTCTGTCTGTGTGACCCTTTTTCTTGGGAGGTTTGCCTGGGATGGAAAGAACTAGTCTGGATGTAGGTCATACCAGTAATTCCGTGCCTTTGTGTGCTAGTCTGAAAAAAAGACAAGAAAGTATGTGCAGCAGCGTTCATCTCCCTCTGCTTCCTGACTGTAGATACCACGTGACCTCATGCTCCAGCCACCACTTCTAGGGAACTTTTCGGTGCCACAACGTCTAATTGAAAGCCAAATAAACTTCCTTAAAGTTTCATAAGGTACTTCTAGGGAACTTTTCGGTGCCACAACGTCTAATTGAAAGCCAAATAAACTTCCTTAAAGTTTCATAAGGTATTTCTTCCCAGAAACACCAAATGGAACTATTAAAGCCCCATTCACTTATCTCCATTGGCTTAGGCCTTTTGGTCATGATCGGGGAACACTGTTGCACTTTAATAAAAACCTTACTCCTCAAACCACAGCTATTTGTCTGGGTTTACTTGCCACCATAGTGTCCTAGGAGTACCTGACTCATTTTTACAACCCGCAACCCTACCAGGCCTTTAGCTGCAGTAATTTAGAACAAACATTGGTGCCTTACGCTAAATGAAACCAAATTCATTGACTATCTAGTAATGAGTGCCATCATAGCCAGACCTCAGGAAATCAACAGCACTAGATTTTGACTTATGAAACTTTTAAATAACATATAGTGGTGTGTAATGGTAATCTAGGTACTTTCAGAACCTAAGTTAGGAGAATTATGCTTCAGGCTGGGTTGCTTGGCATGTGCAAAGGATCAGTCAGGATTATGGAAAGCCTGTACTGAAATGAAAAGAAAGGACAAACAGGCAACCAAACAAAACAAAGCATGGAACTGCTGGCATAATTCACAGATAGCACCGACATTGAAAAAAAAAGTTGAGGAGGTAGATCCAAGTCTCTATAATGCTAAAGCTACAGTTTAGAATTGAAATCTGAGAAAGTAGGCAAAGCAATTGGTGGAGCAAGTAACAAGGTAGAATAGTGACATGAATCAGACACATCATGAAATAAATCCCTTTCTGCTGATGGCATTTAAAACGTAGAAAGCAGAAGCTGCTTCTTTTTGTTAAGTGTCTGGTCCCGATTTCCTAATGTATGTGTATTTTCCTTTTTCCCTGAGAAGACTCAAGTGAATCTGTATATTTTAAACCGAAATGTCTTGATTTCAAGACTCTGTATGCCACACCTAAGAGACAAGGAAAGGACACACCTGTAAAGAATGCACTGAAAGGAAGCAGCAGACATGTAGAACACAGGAGCAGATGAGTGAACGGTGGTGACTAATTGGCAAGCTTGCAAGTCCCAGAGTCCTGGTGTCAGTCAGACAGGGAAAGTAAGGCTGATTTTCACTTTTCATTCTTCACTCATAGGTTCCCAAAGGCGTTCAAGAAGCCCACTTTGCATAAAGAAGGTCTTAAACTGAGCAAGTGAGTTTGTCTGTCATATGGCTATTGGCTTTTCCCCATCCCCAGTGAGGCTATGGGAGAAATGAAGGATCTTAACGTATAGAAAAAATAGTTAAAATATGGAAAGAGGAAGAACGTTCCTGACTGGCAATGAGAAGTTTGTAACATAAAGAGAAATCGAATTGAGTCTTGAATCCTGCTTCAATGGAAAGCTTAAAATTAGAGAGTATCCTTATCTGTCTTGTTGTCTTCCGGGAAATGAAATTTGTCACTCAGAGACCTTTCTAGACTTTGGAATTTCTCCAGTTACAATGGAACAATACCCTTCATTTAAATTCTAGCTAAACTAAAATTCTGTAATATGAGACAGTTCAGAGTACCCACAATGGGTAGAGACAAAAGTAGAAAGGAAAATTCAGCCCTTTCTTGTTGTAATAGAAATAGTGACTAAAAACTGAGACATTGGGTGTGGTAGCTTTTCATAACCCTAGCACTTTGGAGGCTGAGACAGGAAGATCATCATGATGACATAGCTTAGACTACATAAGAAGTTCCAGGCCAGGGATAGCTACAGTATAAGGTCCTATCTCAAGGAAAACAAAGATGAGGAAGAAAGAAAAAGAAAGGAAAGAAGGAAGGATGAATAGATGGATAAAGGGGGAAGGAAAGGAAGGAAAACAGGTAGACAGGCAAATAGAGAAAAGAAAAACAGAGTTTTCCCATATTCTCTAAGGGTAGCCTTCTGAAGAAATTTCCTCAGCTAGATTGGGAGATAATTCTGGATATCTTGTATAGTCAATAGCATCTTTTCTATTCTAAGACATTATGTTTACTTTTAAATTTATTCCGTATTTTTAGCTTGAGAATTTCATAAATGGGTACTATATTGACATAATTTCCCACCTCAACTTCTTCCCTCCAACTGCTCCTATCATAGAATCCTGCATAGGAAAAGAACTTTAGATATTTTGCTTGTATTCATAAGATTGTGCAGCTGGTCATTGACAGGACAATTGTAATCTAAAATTGATCAACCATTAGAGTCTCTCTTGTTCTAGAGTTCACTTTTCAAGAATGACTACTTTCGGGGAAGACAAGTTTTACCAGGCCTTAGGTATTTCACAAGTATGAAATATGGACAAAACACAAAACATGACACTTTAAGAGAATAAGCTCTGGAATCTTCCTAGACCTCAGTTGAAAGTTCACCTGACCTCAGACAAGCTACTTGATGTCTCTCTCTGTCTTAATTCCCTTCATTTTAAAATAGAAATAATAACAATACCATATCCTATTCAGACATTTGATGTGGGAGCCCCCACTCTATTCTGTAACTACCGCTGATTAATAAAGAAGCTACTTTCAGCCAATGACTTAACAGAATATAGCCAGGCTGGAATATATATATATATATATATATATAGAGAGAGAGAGAGAGAGAGAGAGAGAGAGAGTATGCAGAGTCAGAGACACTATGTATCTGCCAGAGGAGATGAATGCTGGAAGTGATAAACCATGAGCCTCATTGTGATGCACAGATTAATAGAAATGGGTTAATTTGAGATGTAAGAGGTAGCTAGAAATATGCATGTGTTAATAGGCTGAGCAGTGTTTTAATTAATGCAGTTTCTGTGTGGTTATTTCGAGTCTAGGCAACCGGGAAACAAATGAGCAGTCTCCGCCTACAGACATTTCAAGAGCCAACGAGATTAATAAATATCAAGTGACAGATACTTAAAGTACTCAACTAAGATTTGTTGTTATTAAACAACTGCTTTTCCCCATGGCTCGACTCCCAATTTCTGACCATATTCCTTTGCTAATTGTTTCTTCACTTTGCCTTCACAACAAACAGCTGAAAAGCCAAAAGTTGAACAGTACTTCATTAAAAAGCTGCCAAATTGAAGTCATTATTTTGCGATTTTTCAGGGGTACCTAGTGACAGGCAGGGGCTCCCTTTGAGGCATAGGTCCTGTCTAACATACATACAATCATGCTCTACTCCAACTCTCCCCAAATACCCGTCTCCCCTACTGTCTTGTAGATGGTAAGTACACTAGAGTGTAAACACACTTCATGCACATATTTCCCTGTGACTAACAGTCTCAGTACATTTTATCATAGCTGTAAAATTTTGTCCTAGGAAGACACATTAAAAAGGAAAAATGAAATCACAGGGTAATTCTTCCTCAGTTAGATTTGTCCCTACCAGTTCTCCTTCTCTATTTGGAGTTGTTACTAGGAACTATGCTGAAACTTCCCAAGACAATAGCAACTGATTGAAAATGTACATTTGGTCCCCTCCCTTTTTCTCCTCTTCTCTCCTGTCACTCCTGTTCCCACAGACTGCTCTCCTTTCTCCTATTCTCCCTTTTTCCATACTCCTTCCCCCAATTAAAAACAAAAAACAAAACAAAACAAAATAAAATAAAAAAATAAAAATGTACATTTGATATTTTTGGTTTTTTGTCTTTTTTTGGTTGTTTTAAATTGTCTTTTTCAGTTTGGTAGGTTTATTTGAGAGACAGAGAAAGAACCTGAAGTTGAGTGGGTAGGGAGTTGGGAAGGATCTAGAAGGAACTGGGAAAGGGGAAAGAATATGGTCAAAATATATTGTGTATAAATTTTTAAAATAATAATTTAAATTAAAGAAAATAAAATAAGTAAGAATGTGTATTTGTATCTATACATAAAGGACTCTAAATCAGCATACCACAGAGACATCTACAAACCCATGGTTAGATTCAGCACTATTTACAATAGCTAATATATGAAAGCATATATATGTTTATCAATAGATGAATGGATCAGAAACATAACACATGTACACACAATGGAATTTTATTCACTCATAAAGAGAAACAAAATCATGAGACTTGAATGAAAATGGAAGTGGAGATCATTAGGATAAACCAAATAAACTTGACTCAGAAAGACAGATACATTTTTTTTCTTCATATAAAGTACCTATTTTTTTAAGCATATATGTAGAACAAAATGCAGGTGGGCATCTATGTCAGTGAATGAAAGGATCTAAAGATCAGAGAAACAAGGTAGGGAAGTGAGTGAAAATCATAGCAAAACCCATTATTTTCCATTCTGTTTTATATAAAGTAACTTTAAAGTTACTAGCAGTAAAAACATAGATTCTTGGGTTTTATCACCAGGTATTTAGATGCATACCAGGAATATGCATTGTTAAAACTCCCTGTGTGTAGATGTATCTGCTTCTTGTAGCAACACTAAACAAAAACACAATCATATTCACAAAAAGCAGGTGATCAGCTATTGGGGGAAAACTAGTTTAAAATCCTAGCCCTGCCACATATGAGTTGTAGCTCTGGTTTGTATTACCACCGTGTGTTCTTGCTAACACCTACTTTTACTGCCTTTCTAACCACAAGACATCTGCCCCTACTGGGTATGGTGGTGATCATGTTTAATCCCAGCACTCAGTAGGAAGAGGCAGAACCAGAGGCTGAAAGTTCTCTATGAATTCAAGGCCTTCCTGTTCTACGTAGCAAGTGCCAGGACAGTAAGTACTATGCACTGGTAACCTATCAAGAAGAAGAAAGATAAGAAGGAGAAGGAGGAGGAAGAAGGAAAAAGATGGATAAAGAAGGGGAAAGAAGAAGTTGTCTATCCAACTTAGTTTCACTTGCCAGTAAGAAGGCAATGAACACCTTCTGGAGGGTATTGCTATCCTTCCTCTCTTCTGCTGGGCAAAGCAGATGTCCAATGGGCCACCACCACACCATCTCGTATCCCTTCACCCCATCCCCTTCTAATACAGTGGCTAACACAAAGGCAAATGTATTACTGTAGTTTGAATTCCCTGTGCTGACCACACAGAGGCCTGGGGCGATGAGCTTCAGACATTGTGGCAACCTCCATATCAAAACAACCATCTCAGGAGGTAAAAAATCTAAAACAACATGAAACCCTCCCTTTAATTAACTTACTGCTGCCCCAGGCCCTCGGTCACCCAGAACAATTATTTCCCATAGTCCACCAGCAGCTGTATTATCCTCCCTCCAACACATATCCCCAATAGGTTTGTGCCTGATTTTTATTTATGGGAAGTACTAGCCCTCTTACTGGGTATTACAAACCTGTAACATCCTTCCTCCCCATCCATAAGTGAGTAGCAATTTTGTTAATTCCACACCACTACCACCAAGTCCCCTACCTTTCTAATCAAGATCGGTAAGGTAGGCTCGAATGTACTTTCCTGAACAGAAGCATAGTAGGTGTTAAAGATTTTTAACTTGCCGGGCGATGGTGGCGCACGCCTTTAATCCCAGCACTCGGGAGGCAGAGGCAGGTGGATCTCTGTGAGTTCGAGACCAGCCTGGTCTACAGAGCCCAGG
>NW_004949132.1:3121261-3122040 GCF_000317375.1 Microtus ochrogaster | reverse complement strand
AAAAAAAAAAAAAAAAGATTTTTAACTTGCTCAGTTCCTTCTCTTACAAAAATCTCAAGTAAAATGTAACTCTGGAAAATTGACAAGTTTGCATTCTGGATATATGTTTTCCTTCTAGTTCACTTCCATTCATTTGACCTTACATCCTCTTTCAGAGCTATAGTATAGCTTATATCTGCTAGTGATGGTAAAATGCCAATGGAAACTTTACATACAGACATTGAATTGGAACTGGCATTTGAGCAATGAGTAAATATTTACAGGCAGAGATAATTGCAGAAAGATGCAATTTCATGAACAGAAGTGAGATGGTTTCCTTTAACACTTTTAGTGTATTCTGAAATTTTTCTCAGAACCTTTGCAGTAAAGACCTGGGAATGCAATTAGGGTATGTAAAATGCTTCAACTATACTGTACTATTGTGGTTCTGGCATGTGAATATGTATAAAACATTTTATAGTATGTTAAAAGTAAACCAGCCTGTGAGGCTGTGTAAAAAACAGATAACCAGGGCCCTCGTCAGCGCTGTGACAACCAGAATCTGTATTAACAAACACCACAGGTACTTCGTATGCACATGGCTCATGGTCCACTTCACAAATCAATATCCTAGCATTGATTTCTGAAAGGGAAGCAAGGAAAAATTAAAAACATCTGCAAAACTCTGAGATGGTGCAAGAGGAAAAGGTATATGATGCCAGGCCTATCGACCTCAGTTCAATGCCCAGGACTCACGTGGTGGAAGGAGAGAACCAAAGGAACTGAATTCTTTAAGCTGT
>NW_004949132.1:3109810-3121161 GCF_000317375.1 Microtus ochrogaster | reverse complement strand
AGAGAGAGAGAGAGAGAGAGAGAGAGAGAGAGAGAGAGAGAGAGAGAGAGAAAGGCAGAGAAGAGAGAAACAGATAAACAAAATAATAGAGTGTGAAATGTTCTTTAAGATCCCAAACTTGAAGTTAGAAAAATCTAACTCACTTTGCTACTTGACTCTTGGCTGGTAGGTAAACCTCCTTTATTATCTTACAAACTCATGTCAACTTTTAAAATCCTTTCTCACATAGGAAGAATAAATGGCATGAAGTCTGGTAAACATCAGAAGAAATTCATAATTTTAAGAAAGGTTAATAATTTTCTTTTCACTTCTATGGAATTAATTCATGGAGTTGCAGTTAGCCTAGATTCTGACTATTTATGGTAGTGTTGCAACAAGCTAACAATACATGTACTAACTATACTTTATGTTTCAAAATAAGTAAAAATGTCGTCAACCCCAGTAACTTATAAAAGGATTGAGATGGTGGAAATGCTCATTGCTCCGATTTGGTTATTACACAATGTGCACACGTATTGAAGATAACAGTTTTCGGAAAGACAGTATCATTCCTGAAATCAAGTTCTCTGTTATCTCTCTTCAGTGCCAACATTTATCCAGCTGGAATCATCTAATACTATGGGCTTACAACACAAAAGTGCACTGGTGACTGTCAGATGGATAAAAGGCTCCCCTTAACAAAAAGAATATTTTCAAGGCAATGGGTTGCTTTTGGGTTTGGCAAAGGCTCCATATCAGAGACGCTGAGAATTTTTTTTAAAAAAACACAGATCTTTCCACCTGTTTCTGTGTATATCAGAATGGAAAAATAAACTGGAGAGTTGGAGAGTTCATGTTCTTTTAAGCATTCCAGGTGATTCCAATACATTTTCTGTTCTAGAAAGATTTTTGGCTTACTTCGAGTAACCTGATCCAACATCTTACACTTTTTTTTCCTGCCAAGAAGTTCCTTATGTTTACTTCTCACCTATTCTTTCTTTGTTTAGTTCTCACTGAAAGAGAAAGGATAATTCATAAACATCTTACATATGTATACACCGGGGAATGTGAATAATGATAGTTTTCTTGGGGACCGAGGGCAACCTAGTTGGAAACCTCAGCATCCCCCAGTGTTGAAATAATCTCCTGACCAGATGTTTCCTTCACGGTTTGGAACAGGCCACAGAGGTCCCAGTGGAAGACTCTCTGGACCCTAGCTTGGCCAGCTGGATCAGCTGCAGGTGGAGCAAATGGGACCCAAGGGCCCCATCAGGTCACCTTGCTGAGTATGAGTCAGGCCAGCAGCTCTTTATTTCTTCCTGTCTCCCCCACTTCCCACCACTCATCTCCGTAGGCAGCTGCCAGAGCAGGGAACAAGAGTCAGGCAGGGAGAGGAGGGATTTCTTAATGGATCCTCCATCTCTTCAGTGGTTTGGGGTCTGGCAGAGATAATCCAGACTTGAACCAAATTGGCTCCTCCCCTGATGGATTTTAGTTAATGCAATAGCTGCCGAGAAGCAAGGTGATCTCAGGGAAACAAAATCAATTTCCCCTAGCTGCACGAGAAGCACAGATCAAATGCCCACATGTCTTTTTTCTTATTTATTTATTTATTTGTTTGTTTGTTTATTTGTTTATTTACTTATTTTTTTATCTGTCTGCTAGCCATGGAGCTCTAATTGCTGCTCATGGTTGGCTTCCTGCCACTGAGGAAGCCTCTCTCTTAGTGTCTGACATTTGAAGAGACATAGGAGTGGTCAAATGCCAAGTGACTCCTAGAAACTCTGGTGATCCAAAACACTCTTCCCTAGCCCTTCATATGGGATACAACTTTACAGTCACAAGAGTCAGCAAAGGAGGCCTGGTTGTCTGTTATCTGGCTGGTTACAGACAGGGAAACAGCAGAAGTCTAGCAGTTTATTGCAATATCATTCCACTGTCGGGGGATAATCCTGATAACACATCCTTGCTCCTTTTTCCATAAACTAGCATACAACATATTCAATTTCATTCTGTCGTCATCATATGCAATTGGTGTTGATCTTTGTAGACTATTTTTCACCACCGACTCCTAGCCTTGTATCCTTCCACCTCCAATACTCTGTTTACTTACCTGTCACACTCATTCAGTTGCCTCTTTTGAACCTCTTTTTCTACTCCTTTCCTTCTTGTCATCTTCTTGCACATTTCATTGTCTGCATCCACACTCAAACTCATACATGTGTGTGTGATGTGTGTGCATGCACATATGTGTATAGATATGCATTAAAATTTAGGATTTGCATATGAGAGTTTATAAGGCATTTGTTTTCTGAATTTGGGCTTTCTTGCTTAATATAAATTCAAGATCTGTCTATTTTGGGGAATTTTCATTGTTTCATTTTTCTTCACAGTGAAATAAATTTTTGTGTTTATATACCCATATTTTCATTAAGAATTTATATGTTGATTCTAAGTTGATTTTGTTTTCTTGATATCATGAAGACCAGGAACAAGCAAGGATGTATATATGTCTCTGTGGTAGAAATACAGTCCTGTACATGTATACTCAATAATAGTATAGCTAGATCATATGGTATTTCTTATTATTAATTTTTGAGAAAATTCTAAGCTTATTTCCAGAGTGGTCTCAGTGGTCTGAATTCCTATGAGCCGAGAATAAGACATCTTTCTCCACATCTTCATCAACATTTATTGGTATGTGTTTCCTTGATTATAGCCTTTATCACTGGGGTGAGATGAGCTCACAAAACAATTTAACTTGCATTTTCTAATGGCTAAGGATGTCGACCACTTTAAAATATTCATTGACCAGTTGTATTTCTTCTTTTGAGAACTGCCTGGTCATTTCATTAGGCTATTTATTGGTTGACAGTTTATTGGTGAGCAGGCATGTATTGCTTTTTTAATTCTTCATGTAGTCTAGATATTAACTCCTTGTCTAAAGAATAACTGCAAAGAATTTTCTCCCATTCTATAAGATTTCTAATCACTCCAATGACAGGATTTCTTAGCTGTGCAGAAAAATTTTAAAAATCTTATCTATCCTAAGGCTGTTGTAGATGCCACTTTATTTGTGGTTTTAAAGATACTCAACTAGATACAAACACTGCAAGTATATCCCGATGAACAAGGACCCTAGGGAATATAAGGTGACAGAGTCATCTGAGTGCCAAATGATACCTGTCACCAAGCCAAAGTTTTATTCCAGACTTCTTGGGGAATGTCAAAGTCCCCATTATCATTCCATATTTCACCTCAAAATTTTTCTTCAAGTTTCTAGATCTTGTAGATGAGATCAATGGAGGGGCATTATATAGAGAAGCCTGAATGTTGTAAAAGTCCCAGTTGGGCTCCAAAGAGGAAGCAAGCATAGAGGACAAGGAGCTAATAATGCAGTTTTGTAGAGGCTGTTGCTACAGTCCTTCTTGTTTCTGCCACTTGCAGCCTCCTAACTTTCAGCTTGGTGCTTTCAGAGATGCAAATGGAGCTAAACTGTCACTCTCCTGTAAGAAGAGATGGCTATTCCGGGCATAAAAGGCATAAATAAAAGTCTAGAAAATAGCCAGGCGATGATGGCTTATGCCTGTAATCTCAGCACTCGAGAGACAGAGGCAGGTGTGTCTCTATGAGTTGAAGGCCAGCCTGGTCTACAGAGTGAGTTTCAGGACAGCCAGGGCTGTTACACAGAGAAACCCTGTCTTGAAAAACAAAACAAACGAGCAAAATGTCTATAAAAGAATGAACAGATGGAAACTAACCCAAGTCTCACATGTTCACATTATCCCAGAAGACAGCAATAGCCCTCTCTTATCAGTCAACTTTCACTTGCTGAGGAAATATTTTGAAGGAAATGTTGGGTTAACTTTAACATGTCCACAAACATAGGTGAAAAGCTAGCCAAAGGCTGATTTGCGATACTCATGGAATTCTCCAAGAGAAATCAAGTAGCTGGTTTCTAGCAATATTAGCAACATGTTTGCTACCATGGCATTCAGGAGGAATTGAATTCTACTTTTGATTTTTCTAGAAAACCTTTCAGCTGCAAAAAAGTAGAAAAATTAAGGCATATGAGCAAATAGAATGATAATACATATGTGAAAGATTTACAGTGAATCTTAATAAAGAAGTAACTAGAAAGCAAAGAGCTTCTCAGAGGCATGTTTTTTCCTGAGTTTTAATAACGAAAATTTCTCCAGACAAAGCTAAATACCTTCTGTGGAAAAGAAGATACAGAACCAAGTCTCACCCATCACTATTCCATTGAGAATATTTGCCTAAGTTCACGACCATCTTACTCCAAGACCACCTAAATGCAGTCTGTCATTGGAGATAAAAATAAAATGCATATATGTATCATATTTCCAGGGAATATATTCAATGGAAGTAAAACACCAAAAAAAATTATAGGTAGGTACAGGTCAATGTCATCACAACTGGAATCCAAGCATCCTGACTTTTCTTACCACACTATGATACTAGTAGAAAAGATGGTGTTAATGCAGTGTATGAAAACTCCAAAACTTGTACCAACAAATGTCAGCAGTGTGTTCCACAGTAGTTTTTCCAGTGCCCCACGGAAACATGCAAAATAGTACAAATATTACATACATTTGCCTATCTAAATTGAGCTTTTATTCTTGGTTCAAATTAAGCTAGTCTCACCATC
Organism: Microtus ochrogaster; assembly: GCF_000317375.1. Lineage (NCBI taxonomy): Eukaryota > Metazoa > Chordata > Mammalia > Rodentia > Cricetidae > Microtus > Microtus ochrogaster. The sequence continues at coordinate 3,116,513 of NW_004949132.1, read as the reverse complement.
TTCTTGCAGTCTTCAAGCTTTGCATTTTTCTTCTTTTTAGACCACTCTCCAGCTACCTGCAACCTAGGATGACTGCACTAAAATTAAGGGAAGCTTGAATAAGGCAAAGAACAAAATAGGGTATGTCGAGGCCACAAGAAATATGGGTAAATTTATTTAATGCCTACCAAATGGTGTTAACTTTGGATATAGACCAAAAAGTATTTATGACTGTCTAGAAAATAAATAACATTTACTACTAATAGAGGTATTTTTTTTTTGGTGGGGATAATTGATATTTAGCAAGTGTGTATATGTCTACCTGATCATTGTCCTCTAAAGTAACTACCAAAAAAGCTCATAGAGATCACCTTTATTAAGGAGCACTGATATTATACTGGACTATTATGCTGTTATTGGAAGTCAGAATGGATAAAAGTCTCAAAATTTTTATTACATTCAGAAATGTTCTATGGTATAGACTTTAACTGTGTACTATTTATTTTTAATTGACACATGACTAGAAGCACTAAGGTTCTTCTCATTCCAGTTTATAGATTTAGAAGATATATAATAAGGAACTGTTGACTACTGTCTCCATACTTACCTATAGAAACAGAATGAATTCTTCCTATGCAACTGTATTTTGGTACCCATTATTCAATCTCAACTGCTCTACCTCTATTGATCACTGTTCTTTTCTGTTATACTTTGATGTCTATTTTAGACAATATTTTTAGTGGAACCCTGTAAGTGAGAAAAGGGAGACAAAGCTATTGATACCAACCCTGTCTACTACCTCAATTTTCTGTGAATTCTCAATGAATTTCAAGGAAATCTCATTCATAGCTTCAGATTAAGAGAAAAAGAGGTGAGAGTGTATTTTCCCATACTCCCATTTTCCTCACTTCCATCACCCCAAATCTCCACAACCTACTCAATCCCTGAGATAGTCTTACCTCCTACAAACTGTGCAGCTCCCATGCAACGCCCCATCATTCTAGAGATAAGTTCCTCCATGCAGCATCCTAAGACAGCAGCCAGTGCCACCAGGAGTAGCAGCGCACAACCGGCACCTGTCACCACTGTACACATCTGCCATGCCAGGCTTGGTATGGCGGTGAAGCTGGCATAGCGCCCACATTCTTCCACCATGATCAGATTGTGCCCGTCTCCCCGCACAGGATAGTTGCATCTCCTGAATGTGCTGAAAGAGACTGGCTTCCCTAGCTGTGATCCAAACAGCCAATAAGGAAGGAAGTAACTGGTAGAACTCGCCACAGCAGTAACTAGGGATAGGAAGGCCCAGAAGGTGCCTACCAGGGTGAGGCTGCTCCTCATGGTCTCAGGTTTCTCTGACAGGATGGGAAAATGAGATGGTTCACAGCATCAAAAGCAACAAGTCACGATGTAGGCTCCACTGGCCTGTTTTCATCAGGTTGGCAGGTCCTGGGACTCACAGGTGTGCCATGTGGCTCTTGCTTCTGGAGGAGATCATTCTCTCAAGTGTCATTTGGGTCTTTGTGGGATGTTGCTTTCCATCATCCTTTCCTTCTGCCTACTTCAGAGTTCTATGGTCACTAGGCTGCAGTGGAAGAGTCACAGAACTGAATTAGTGACTGCTATGGTAATGCGAAAGGAGCCTGATCAGTCAGCGTATTACTCTTGTCACACAATATGGAACCAATCATGAGAAGAGAATATGAAAGTAAGGCTGTCGCAAGACACCCTGGGGATTTTAGTTAGATGAGTTTTTGACACAGTTTTTCAATAAATAAAGAGGAACAAAAGTCACGCGTCTGCCCCTATTTTAGAGGTAAGAGGGTATTGTAAGATGTTCCATTTTGACTTAGAGTGTCCAACAATGTGTATGCTTTTCACAGAAATATCAAAGCTAAACTGGTGAGATAAAATAAATGTTGCCTTGTTTTGTATTGTATAACTATTACTGGGTCACGTTCCACACAACAACTGAGCAGTAACCTGCCAGCCAGCAGCTCTTATGCCTAGACTACCAAGAAAATCATCCACATCCTATGCTCTTAATAAAGTTAATAAAGCTTCTCATCTCCCAGAAACATATCAAGATCAGGCTTTCTCCAGGGAAGGAACATATATGTACAGCTGCATGGGACTTTCAAGATTCCCTTTGGAACAAGTAAGCTCAGTTTCAGGATACTGGCTTTCCAGTGCTAGTAGCCTCAGCCCAGCTCACAAATGGCTTTCCCAGACTCTCCTCTGTCAAAAATCAACCACTTCCTTTCCAATCCATTAACCTGCCATTGCTTTCTGGCTAGTTTCTCCACTAATGCAGCTAGAGACCACACTGCAGCTTGACGAAAGCACTGTAAATGTCTCTAGCAGGCAGATGGTAGAATGTTTCATAAACTTCTCTCCGATTCACCACCACTTCTTAGAATTTTAAGTTGTAGTGATATTGGAAAGGGCGAGGGCAAAACACAAGGAGTATAGGGACTAGCTGTATGAAGCCACCATAATGTCACTTTGGAGATCAACAGGAACAAACCCTACCTGTATCTAGGGTGTCAGGATCTAGCTGTATGCGATTTGTAAGCATCATCAGATACTGCTTGGACAAGGCATGCAGTACAATTCATATTTGCTTAATGAACTTTAAAAAAAAAATCATCCAATTCCAAGACTGGCAGAGACTTTAATGAATCACCTACTTCAGCCTTCTTGCTTTACATATGGGTGAGTTTGGCTCACAAAGCAGGAAGTGATTTTTTTTTTTCAGTCACAGTTAGTAACCAGACACATAGGAACCAGAAACTTGAACTGCAGTTTACTAGTCCAGAGTTTGGAGACCACCACGCAGTGCTAACCTGCCCTTGCCTATCTTTTTACAGATGTGAATCTGTGGAGGAAGTTCTTTGCCCAAGAGGGAAAAGCTAGAGGGGTACACAGAACAAACTAGGGTCCAATGATTTGTTCCCCAGTATTATGCTCTCTTTCCACTCCATCACAATTCCCTTCTTGAAACATATGTGTTTTGTGCAGGAAGGGAGCCGAGACCATAAATTGCAGGTGCTTACTTTGGAATGTTCAGGTTTGCAAAGAAAGTACCATGATCTGGTCCCCTGAGGATGAGGCTTTCTGCCTGAGAGTTAGGAAAATGAAAGAAAGATGTGGTGAGGGATTGGAGGCCAACAGGGGAAGGAGTGGAACTGGTTTGAGTAATTGCTTTTAGAAGGCAGCTATCCTTTGCCACAATGAGGTAATGCTTCTGCGTGTTATGTTGGCGTTTGTAAGAATATGAAACTTCTTACGGAGACCAGATGGGGAGAAAGAGAAAGCTAGTAAACAGCTACTGGCATCATCATCAATACCCTTTCTCAACCTATCATTTCATGTGCTGTGCTCAGAAATCTTCTCGGGTTTGTAAGTATTAGCTCTCCAATTCCAAATAAGCAAACTGAGGGTCAGATAGTCAAATGATTTTCACAGCAATACACGATGACTCAATAACAAAGTTATCATTTCTCTCTCTCCTACCTACAACCTTCTCTTCTTGCACAGTGTTACCCCAATAGAATTATAGTATCACCCTGTATTATTACACTTAAAGATCTTCATGGTGTCATATCCACAAAAGTACTTCAGAATGGGTCAAAAATTACAAGCCAAGACAGAGAAGTTGAGAGGAATGTCTATTTCTCAAGACATAACATATAACAAGAGTGTCGACCACTTCAAGCCCAGCACTTGTAGCCAGACGTCATCACCTTGAGCTCATCCAGAATGATGACTAGGAAGAATGGCAGAAAATATAGGGTAGAGGAAGACAGTAGCATCAGTGAGTAATAGACTGTGGTGGAAGGGAAACCCAGCATTGTAGAGTCTGCACCTAAACTCACAAGTGCTGGAGAGGGAAAGGCAGGGGGATTGAGAGCTTAAGGCCATCCTGGGCTACACAGCCTGGCACTTTCTCAGATATGTGCAACTAGGGGAGATTCGAATGTAACATTGATCTAATCAGTGAAAACAAATGCTGTTACTTGAAGTATAATACTACCAAACATTGCCACCATGATTACAACTATGGAATTGGGAAACCAGGATGTAGGAAATTAGAACTTAAATTTTAGTATGAATATATCTAACTAAAGAAAACTCATTGTTTTAGAACTTAAATAATTTAAACTTTGGTAAAAAATGAATTTCCTTATTTTCATTGAGATTTTAGTAAACAACAAAAGCTACCTGGAACTGAAGGATTTTCTGTAAGTAATGTGGGCTTGTCTGTGACAAATTCAGAAAAGGCCAAAGCCACCTGGGGTGAGACGGTCACCATATGTAGAATTGGAGATGTGGTTAGCCAGCATCATCAGTGGGCAGCAGGTTGAGAATCATTGCCATCGATACCTCTCTAATGAGCTCTCTCCATGACTCAAAAGATATGAAGTTAAAACTGGCCAAGAAAGCCAACATTGGAAAGATGAAATGTATACATTTTGCCTCATGCCTCGCTCAATCATGGACCCTTGGCCTTATCAGATTAATGCTTAGGTTGTGGGAGTTTGGTTGCTTATTATTCCTGGAGCACATAATGAGAGTGAGCCTACCTTTCCATAGCTGGACAGAGAAACAGAAGTATACGTGGAGTCTGTGCACCCACATTGCTCCATGTTCCCAGTTGTTGGGTAGTGAAGCACAGTTTAGTAACTGCTTTTAGCTACATCACCTGGAACGGAGTAAACCCCTCGATGGCAGCCTTCTAAAGCAATCCGAGTTCATTCCCAGAAACTGGTTCAGTCATTTTATTCTCACTTCAATAAATATCACAAACAATGCTGTCCTTCATTGTACCCTAATGTCCCATACATTTTGTATTGCACTACCTCTGTTTCCCTGTCCTGCAATGTCTAGCTATGCAGATACACTGCATTTTAGAAATCCAGACATCACCACTGTGTTTCCATTAGCCAAGCATTGGTTGGTAGAGATTTCACTTTGGTATGATGTGTTCCTTTATTAGTATATTTTTCCATCCCTCAAAAGGAATACTCCCCTTCTCTCTATAGCAACTATTGTCATAGGTTTTTCCTAGGTTTTGCTATCACATGTATCTACTCTGATGTGATCACTTAATATCAATTAAATTAGAGACATTTGTGCTTATATTTGCATAAGGGAAAAAAAGGTAAGGGGACATTTTCACCGATCTCACCTCTTCCCCAGTCCTAGTAGAAAAGCTCACAAATCTTTTCATTCCCACTGGAGTGCATTGTATAAATTCTGAGTTAAAAATAAATAAAACAGTTCCCAAGGGCAAACAGTATTCACACAAAAGAGACTGTGAGCTGCAGGTACTGAGGCAAAAATGACTGCAAGCATGCTTGTATGACAAGTAGGTTTATTGGCATTAGTGTGAGTAAAAGATATGGACAAATCTTTCTCCTCAACGCCCGGGCAGCGTGTACTGGCTACCTGCCAATCCTGCTACATGTATATCTTCTTCAGTATTGACACGTTACCGGGAAATGAGCAAGACATGCAGACATGTATGTCTAATAGGTGAAGTTCTCTTATATCGGGCTAACTATATAGTCAGTCTACCCATTCTAGACCTTTCTCATTTAAACAATACCTCAATAAAGTCTACCATGTCTCAATCATTTCCTGACTACCTTTTCTGCCGCCTACACTCTCAGAAGTGTCTCCTCTATAATAACAAGAGCTCCAAGGCCTTCTGTGCTTGACTCCCTCTCAAGAAAATGTCATTCAATGGGTTTTATTTTCTACTGGTACCTTTGTGACTCTTAAGAACATCTCAATATTTTTTTACTTCAGTTTTCAAGATTGCTGGAACTTCTTTCAGGCCGCCTGCCCCAGCCATCCCCGCTCTTTTTATCTGGCATGGAAAGAGTTGCAGAAGCAGCTGTGTTGGGTTAGTTTGTTTATTTGCCTGTACATAACCATCCTTAAGTACAGATCTCTGAGACTAAAACTTGAGAATAAATCCAGGAAGCAAGACAGTAAGTGGATACAGAGAACCACCTGAGCAACCAAATATCTAGAAAATTGAGGTTGTTGTTCTGATACAGCCATGCTCTCTGAACCTTTGCAGTACACTCAATCAACTTAATAAAAAACTAGAAGGTCACCTCTAAATAATAGAGTTAACCATACATTGTTAGGGGGGAAAACACAGAAAAACTCCACATATACTAAGCCATTCCCCTTCTCAAGAGTTTGAGGTTGAAAAATGTGGGTACTAGAATGACTTCCCAAATTTCATGTGAGTGTCTCCTGACTCTGACGTCTACTTCCTGAACACCCATCTCTCTAATGCTTTGTCAACCAGCAAGAATGATATCTAGGCAGAAGGCCAGTACCCCATCTTCAATGATCAAATGGTAGACATTTGGCTCATTCAAAACTGCCCCTCAGTTGCTCTTTCAAAATAAGGATAAACCCTATCAAGGGAATGGCTAGCAAAGCATGCATTCTCTCCTCCACTTTTTGGTTCATAATGGCAGCCTTCTATTGCTGTACAATAAAACTTTTTTACATGTCCTCAGACAGAATAAAATGCCACCACATCTGAACAGAAGGCAGGCTAATTGGTTTTCTGTTTAGTTCAGAATAGTTCGGATGCAGCATGGTATACTGACAAGTCTCTGATATTAGGGAGCTCTAACTCCCCTGCATCCGGATCACTCTAGATGCTCTTTCAAAGATCTCTCTCTCCCCCTCCCTC
>NW_004949132.1:3108207-3109710 GCF_000317375.1 Microtus ochrogaster | reverse complement strand
CTCTCTCTCTCTCTCTCTCTCTCTCTCTAAGAGCCACTGAATTCTATTTAATGAGAATTTGCAATTTTTAAAAACCTCAGTCTATTCTGCAATTCTGATGGAACTCAGGACTGAGGAATACTCTTTTAGTGGAAACAAGTGAGATTTGGGAATCAGATTTGATGCAAACACCTGAGGTTTTCCCCTTAAAGGTGACATGACTATGGGAGAAATCACTTCAAACTTCTGAGTTTCTGTTTCATCTCTTCTGGAAATAATGCACAAAGTTCAAGTGAAGCACAGTTTACCTGGCACCAGAGTAGCTGTCATTCGTTCTTTGTGCTGCCAGAGAATACAACATTGTCTCATACCAGAGATAACTTGATATTACTCAGAAGAACGAAATCTCTTCTATTCTCCCCCCACACGCTGCCCTCCTCCCACCCTCTGCCCTCCCCCTACCCTCTGTCCTGCCCCCCACCCTCTCTCCTTGAAACCTCTCTAACAGTCATTGCTCCTGGGCTGTTTAATTTCTCCTTTCCCACTATAAAGCAAAACTACTTGGCTGCGTGTTCTTTGTTAGCATGGCTTAGCAGTTAACTTCTTTCAGCTTTCTTGGAAATCATCCTGCTTGGCACATAGTAGGAACTCATAAACATCTTCCGAATGAATGCCGTGATTTAACGCTGGCCCTACTGCTCTCAACATCTGTGTTTCAGTTTAACCTGATCATTGTTTCAGTCCTGTAATTTCAATTGAGGCAAATCTAAGACATTGCCCTACCACATCGGGAAATCAGATCCATTTTTACTTGGATGGACAAGTCAGAACAAAATCCCTCCCTCTACTCCCAGAGCCTCTACTCTCCTCAAGTTACCAACTCCCTTGGGGGAAAGCAGATAGCTCTTAACCCTTAAGCCTTCAAACCTTGTCTGTATGAAATAGGAATCCAGCACTGATCCCTCTTATACTGTGCAAACAACCAACTATGAGGAAAGAAAAATCCACCAGGCTGCCCTTGGGAAGAAAAACAGCGTCTCTGAGCTTTGACATGAAAGGACAGGAAGCCTGAGAAAGGAAGCAGCAAAGAAGAGCTGAGCAAAGGGAGCAAAGCAGGGGGTTTTGTCCAGCTGCTTCAGTTGCATTTGGCTGAGATGCATATTTACCTTCTAACCATGAAGGCTGATTGACTTGTTCCCTTTCTTCTGATTCAGATTTGAGAAGAAAGAAAAATAAAATAAAACTTCTCACAGCTTGTCAGACAGAGATGGGAATCCCAGTTGCTCTTTGCAGTGACGCCTGAAAACCTAGCTGTACCTTTTGGAGAGAGGGGCGGAGTCCGGTGTAATGGGAATTAACTCCAACTGCGCTGGCGGCTTCAAACTCAGCCTCTGACATGCAGACACTTGAAGTAGAAACCAGCTCAGCGGGCACTAAGCTCTCAGCTCTCACTCTTACCTCCCAGCTGCTGAAGTCAGCTCTCTCTCTCTCTCTCTCTCTCTCTCTCTCTCTCTCTCTCTCTCT
>NW_004949132.1:3105852-3108107 GCF_000317375.1 Microtus ochrogaster | reverse complement strand
GTGTGTGTGTGTGTGTGTGTGTGTGTGTGCTATACTCACTCTTAAACTGCATTTCAATGGCTCAGTTCCTCACCTACTGAGAACTGAGGTTCTCCCTAACTTTTTCTCCAAAGCTCAGAATAATCTCTACCACAGGGATTAAATAGTTGAAAAATGAAAAACTGAGAGAACACACTCACTCTTAAGCAGAATTTTCCTTTAAACTGATGTCAATTATTTTGGGGAAAATATTACTCCAATAAAGAAATCTTGGACTATGAGATGATGCAACCTAACTTCTAAGAAAAATACTGCGGACTGGGGAGATGAGCTCATGTGTAAAAATGCTTGCTGCCCAAACCAGAAGATCTGTGTTTGATCCACAGAACCTATTGTAGGAGAGAAGAGACTCTGGATAGTTGTGTTCGGAACTCCACATGCATGAGGTGGCACAAATATATATGCAATCACAGCCCCACAACACGCACACAAACAGTAATAGCAATGCATAGAATTAAAATGTCAAAAGATGAAATCGTGAGGAGCCATATGTGCTGGCACACAACTCTAATCCCAGTATGCCAGAGACTGAGGCAGGGCGATCACAAGTCCAAGGCTTACTTAAGCCATACATTAAAAGAGTTATAATACCTTCTGAAACTATAGTACCACCAAACATCAGTGTCTAACGTATCTAAAAACACAAGGAAGTTCTCTTTTCTCTTTGGGAAAAGAACCCAGTGATGTGTAGATGACTAACTTCCCTGAAGCCCTGCTCCAGCCTAAGGCCATCTCTCTCATCTCTGAGCATCCCTGGCACACTGCATTTATTTTCGGAAACTTGTCAGTATACCTCTTGTACTCTTGTGCATATGGATCTTATTTCACCTTCTATCTAGACGCCTTATGAACAAAGAATTTGGCACAAAATGAGCTATAAGGAGGAAGGCTTAGTAAATCATCCTTAAATGATCTAAAGGTGCCTCTACAATGACTCAATTACCTTCAAAAAGATGTTCTTAAAGCTGTCAGTCTTGTTTTTCTGCATCTTACAGCAAAAGTACAAAAGGCAAAGGTAAATGAATTAGTAGCTTGATATATTCATTGTACTATAATTATTTAATGAGCATACTAAACTGTCTGCCTGGATACATGCATAAATCCTGCCCTGTCTTTTATCATCTATATTCATGCACACATTCATTTATCAAGCTATTTCCTGTCAGCAATTTTTAACCATATTTTTTTCTTCCTCAACCCCGTATAAACCACAGTCCCATCTTTAATAAGAGCTTACTGAGGCACTTCCTGCAGGGAGGTACAGCTGACTTCTCGCATAGAATGCCTGACTTTTGGCAGTGTAAACTCATCTGAAATTTTCAACAATCTCCCAATTGTTACCTGCCTAGGAGTCACTGATTTAGACATAGGACCATGCAGAGCAGTGGTTCTCAACCTGTAGGTCGAGACCCCTTTGGGGGTCAAATGAGCCTTTTACAGGGGTCCCATATTAGATATGTATATAACGATTCATAACAGTAGCAAAATTAAAGTTAGCAAGTAGCAGCCACACAATTTTATTGTTGGAGGACACCACAGCACGAGGAACTGTATTAAAAGGTCAGAGCATTAGCACACTTGAGAACCTCTGGTGTAAAGAGAAGTAAGTGTATGCCTTCTTGCATTAAAACAAGTCAATATGTGTAGACACATAGAACCTGTGAAAGATATGGCTGAAAACTTTGGCAGGCGCAAAATAGTTGGTTCTACTCTGAACCCTGTATATATTACCTTATATTTAATAAGTACAACCATCATTTGGAAAATTGTCACTATTTGGAACTCAGAGAGGGCTGCCTTTTTTACTTCCCTCTTTTTAATCTTTTTCCATTGGGCCTCCAGTTCTCTTGAATGGAAAAGTAGAGGTACTTACGTACATACTGAATAATGATAATGATAATGTTTATTTTTCTTATTTTTAACCTAACAGTTGAAAAACTGACTCAGAAAGAAATACTTTTGATCTTGTGGGACTGGATTTCTGTTCATTTAAGTATGCTATTTAGCTAACATGAAACTCACACCTATAATCCTACAGCTCTGGAGCCTAACACAGGAAGATGATGTGGGAGTGTCATATATCAATCTGTTGATTTCATTGGTTAAGGAATAAAGAAACTGCCTAGGCCCCTTGATAGGCCAACCCTTAGGTGGGTGGAGTAAACAGAACAGAAGGCTGGGAGAAAGAAGCTGAGTCAGTGAGTCGCCATGGTTCC
>NW_004949132.1:3081382-3103687 GCF_000317375.1 Microtus ochrogaster | reverse complement strand
TGATTAAAAGAATACAGTTTTCATGTAATTATTTCGGGTAAAGCTAGCCGGGTGGCGGGACACAGCCCGCCGCTCATATTACAACAGCCATGAGGGCGGCTGGGTGCCTGGGACGCAGCTCTGCCGCTCTTAATTCAACAGGAAGATCCCAAGTTTCTTACCAATCTGCCCTGCATAGCAAGAGTCTACCTCAAAAACAAGGCGAAACAAAGGAAAACAAAATAAATGACTTTAAGCCATGCTTCCATAAGACATTTAAGACAAATTGAGAAGTATACACTTCTTATATTTAAACAATAAGATGTTGAACAGTGGTTATAATAATGTTAAAATTCCTACTGACCATGGAACATCTACATTTTCTATCTAAAATATACAAAGAAAACACATGGCTGATGGGTGATTCTAATTCACATGGCCATCCCTCTCCCTAGTTTCTCATACATTGTTTTATACATACGTTAGCATTTCCCAAGCAAGAGTAATACTCCCACAACATTTTGTTGTCTAGACAAGGAGTCAACAAGCCAGAGCCCATGCATACCAAATCTAGTAGGCTGTCTCTTTGTCTAAAGCTTTATGGGCACGCAGCCACAGCATATTCATTTCTGTATTTATTATCTATGGCGCTTTCATGCTACCATGGGAGATGTGAGTAGTTATAAAAGAGATCTTACGGTGCACAGAGCCTGAAGATTTATTATCTGGCTTTTTACTGAAAGAAAAATGTGTTAACTCCTGGTATAGACTCATGACCTATAGATTATAGCAGAGACACAGTGCTAATTATAAGGAGAAAGAGGTAAAAATGGAAGAGGAGAAAGTGCAAAAAGCAGAAAAGCCATTTGGTTCCAGCTGTGGTATATTGCCAACCAATCCATACCATTTCTTTAATTTCTACCAGCTAAGAGTCAACAATACTCTAGTGTTCACTATAAGCCAGAAAGCTAGTGGTGCTGTGAAACTTTCTCTGTTAACTAATCCTTTGAATCTCTATTCAGATTTCTCACATTTCAACTTTTACTTTTGAGTTAGAGCAGCTTATTCTTCCATGTTCTTGTTTGGGGTTTTATAAAATGTATTATGATTATATGTGTTCCAAGAAGAGCACATTTATTTTCAGGTTATTTGTAAAGTCCCATTGTCCTTGAATTGTGAGAAGTTGTCATGTAAGTGCTTTCAAAATTTAAAAACACACAGACTCCATGATCTGTCATGCATGGGGATCAATATGTAGGCCAGTGAAAAAGTTTCAGTTCTTAGAGCTGAGAAAGTGAGTTGGTTGATAAAGTGTATGCCACACAAGCATGAACACCTTGTGTGAATGCTAGCAGTCAGGTAAAAAGCCTAGTAGGGTGGTGTGTGCTTAGAATTAGAAGCCCAGGGCTAAGGCTATGAAAACGCTTGAATTCATGGAGATTGCTGGCCACAAACACCATAGAATATTTCCCCCAAAGTTTTAGCTCTGTACTAAAAACCTAAAAATTAAACTTATGCTCTTATTGTATATGAATATCAGAAATGGGGATTATGGAACTTGCTCAATGAATACATGTTCTTGGCACCACCCCTGACAACTTGAGTTCAATTCCTGGAACCCATATAATGAAGGGAAAAAATTAATCCCTGCAAGTTGTTCTCTGACCTCCACTTGTATATATTCATATATGCGTATGTTCATATATAGTATATGTTCATACATGTGTGTACACATACCTAAATTTATAATAAATGTAAAACTTTTAAAAAATCAGAAATAATAACTTCTTTACTCAATTTCATTATCAATTCAGCAGGTTAATGGATGATGTTAGTCATAAAGCTGAATCAGCTACTGTCTCATTGCTGTAATTAGATACATTTTATCATGAATTTAATAACATGTATTTACATTGCCTTTATCAGCAACCTAAGGATGAAAGATTTATTTTGGTTTAGAATTTGGCTTATACAATTGATTATGGTAAGGAGTGAATGACTGATACAATCAAATGTGGTAGGGAGTGTATGGCAATGGGAATTTGCTTATACCTACATGTATCAAGAAGCAGAGTGCTCATCTGATTTTCTCCATTTCTTTCTTTCTCCCATGTGTATGTGTGTGCAGTATGTGTTCTTGTGTATGGGCATGTGCATATGGAGGCATGAAGTTGATGCAGAGAGTCTTCTTTGATCACTATCTACATTATATACTGAGACAGGGAGTCTCTGTGAGCCAAGGGCTTGATGACAGACATTTAGTCTGTTAGTTAACTTATTCCACTGATCCTTCATCTACATTCTGCGGACCCATCCATCCTTCACATGGGTTCTGAGTATCCAAACTCTGGTCTTCATGCTTGCACAGGAAAGGTTTTAACCACTTGTGGAATGGTACCAACCATATTCAAGTACATCACTATATACATTCTAGCCAGGTTAAAGATGAACATTAACCTAGTGCTGGAGAGATGGTTCAGAGTTTAAGAGCATTGCCTGCTCTTCCAGAGGTCCTGAGTTCAAGTCTCAGCAACCAAATGGTGGCTCACAACCATCTGTAATGAAAACTGGTGCCCTTCTTCTGGTGTATAGGAACACATGCAGGCAGACTCTGTATACATAATATATGAAGATGTTTAATAATTTCCTTTAGAGTTGGAAGACAAGGTGCAATGAAGCTCCGACTTTTGACAACACTGATTCATATAGTCCAGTCAAATCAAATTTCAAGTTACTAGCTTGATGCCAATGAGGATGATATTGAGAAGACATAGGAGTCAACTTTAACAAGCTAGTATAAATTAGCTCCAACACACCACAGGAACTGAGAGTTTGAAAAACTGTCACACACACATATCTTGATCTATATCAATTTGTAAGCTACATACACTATTGAAATTGGATAGCTATCACGCTCATTTCATCAGGTACACATGGTTTCTGCTCCACCACACCATGTATTAGCAGGCACCAAAACATTTGAAAGATGTTTTACTGGGTACCAATTTTTAGCATGCCATTTCTGTGTTATTTGGAAGTAAATCAAAAATAAAACTGTTCGTGTGTCTTCCTACTTGTTTTAACAGCTTTTGAAGGCAGATATTTATTATATTTATAACAGATAAAAATAAACCAGAATTCGTTTTCTAAAAACTTAACCAATGTACAAGATTTTTGATTCAATTATATAAAATAAGTCAAAATAAACTGCATTATATTAACTGCTATGAATGCGTGTTTATACTGAAATGTAATTTTAGTGAAAATATCCATTGGGCTGTTATGTTCTCTAAAAATTCTTATATGTACTGCAAGGATTTATCACTCATGTTAATTGTTGCCAAAGGCAACCAGTGAGCCATTACTTACTACCTTCATTTGAATGTCTGTGCTCCAAATTCATGTGTTAACAATGAGTTGGTATGATATGTTGGAAGCTTTAGAAATTTATGATTATAGAAGTGGTTTAAATAGAATTAAGATCTCTGGCCTTTCCTTTTGGCAGTGTGAGGACACAATGATCCTGCCCTCTAGCCCTTCGATCTTTGTCAAGTGAAGACTGCATTCTTCTGCTCAATATATACAGAAATAAGGGCCAATTTCCAAAGCAGAGAGTAACCTTCTCCAGAAACTCAGTCATCTAATGCTTTGTAGACATCTGATCCTACAGAACTATGAGAAAATATATTCTGTCCATCACAAATAATGAGGTGAGATATTTCGTTATATCAATACAAACCCATTAAGAGATTTGCTCATACTCAACTTATATTCAACACTGTAGGAACTTTAGGAATCACGGGGTTAAGAAGATAGATGGGGACCCTGACTTTATAATATTTATTTTGTAATCAGGTAGATGAAGAAACGAGAAAATAATTAATAAGAGAAATAGTAAGAAGCTCTATGAGCAGTTTAAAATAGCTATTTGATAATGTAATGTGGGTTAGAACCATTAGGTGAGGTTTCTCTGATGTGTCACAGAGATACAAACTCAGAGGATAAAATGGCTTGAATGTTAAATGGTACCATAAGGTTACATTTTAAAGTCTCATTGACCTTGAATTTTTAGAACTCTGCATGTAAATGTTTCTAAAACTTAAACACAAGCTCCATGCGCCAACATCCAGGGACACTGAATATAGGAAGATTCTCATATCAATGGAAAACTTTTAGTTCTAGGGTCTAGGAAAATGACACGAGGATGAAGACCTAAATTGGAAACCTAGAAGCTATGGGAAAAAAATCTTCTCTTGTGCTGTATGTTTAGAATCCCATCATGGAGGATGTGGAGACACATGCACCACTGGAACACCCTATCAAAACACATATAGATTTTCTTTAAAATTTTTAGTTCTATTATGAAACTTATAAATTAAATATGTATTTTACATAAAAATCAGAACTGGGAACCAGCAATATTTTTTTTAATTTATTTATTAAGGATTTCTGCCTCCTCCCCGCCACCGCCTCCCATTTCCCTCCCCCTCCCCCGATCAAGTCCCTCTCCCTCATCAGCTTGAAGAGCAATCAGGGTTCCCTGAGCTGTGGGAAGTCCAAGGACCGCCCACCTCCATCCAGGTTTAGTAAGTTGAGCATCCAAACTGCCTAGGCTCCCCCAAAGCCAGTATGTGCAGTAGGATCAAAAACCCATTGCCATTGTTCTTGAGTTCTCAGTAGTCCTCATTGTCCGCTATGTAAGTCCGGTTTTACCCCATGCTTTTTCAGACCCAGGCTAGCTGGTCTTGGTGAATTCCCGAAAGATCATCCCCATTGTCTCAGTGTGTGGGTGTACCCCTCGCGGTCCTGAGTTAGGTAAGCCAGACCCAAAAAGAGGATCATGGGATATACTCACTCATATTTGGTTTCTAACCATAAATAACGGACAGTGAGCTTATAATTCGCTATCCTAGAGAAGCTAAATTAGAAGGTGAATCCAAAGACAAACATATAGGCATCCTCCTGAATATTAACCTTCATCAGGCGATGAAAGGAGACAGAGACCCACATTGGAGCACTGGACAGAAATCTCAAGGTCCAAATCAGGAGCAGAAGGAGGGGGAGCACGAGCAAGGAACTCAGGACCGCGAGGGGTACACCCAGCAATATTTTTCAATGAGTAAAGACTCTTGCCACCAAGCTACTATGGTCCATGACAACCAGCCTCTATCCTGAGGTAGTAGCAGAATTTGGCAATGTGATCTGCATGGCAATGATTTTTCAAGAATAAAAAACCCAAGATTGAAGAAGTAATGGTACCTTAGTTTTAGAGGATTGATAAGGCCAAGTAACATGTGGTAGAGTAAGAATCCCTGCAAGGAGACCACTAAGTGCCTGAAAGACCACTGTGTGAAGTTATGAAGGTGATATTTAAGTTGTAGTGAACATCCTAAGATGCGGCAGAGAATAAAACCATGGGTTTTGTCAAACAAGGAAAGTTGTGGCACCTGGGTCCACTATCTTCTGAATAGGCCTTGCTTTGATTGAATTTTTCCTGGCTAATTTAGAATTAGAAAGTTTAATTTCCCAGGCGGCAGCTGGTGGTGGCCAGCAGGCAGAGACAGCTCGTGGTGGGTTCTGGAAAAGCTACCCAAGCCCGAATGGCAGCGAAGTGGGCTGGTCGCTCCATGCAGTGACTAGTGGGCAGTGAGTTCACAGAGCAGCCGCGAGCCCCTTTCCAGCGGGGCAGGTGCTGGACTCCAGAGCAGCTTGCAGCAGGTCCCTGGTCCGCCACCCAAGCGGTGGCGGGTTCCCAACAGCGAGTGGGCACATGGGTAGGGACATATGACAGACACATCATATGAATCAGAACTGGACATTTATTACTTAGAGGAGAGAGAGACAGAGGGAGAGAGAGGTAGTGAAAGGAGAAGAGAAGAGAAAGGAGAAAGAGAGACATTGAGAGGAGAGAAGCCGGGAGACATGCATGCTCCAAGAGCATGTAAGAACAGTAAGAGAGAGATTCAAGCTGGTGATGAGAGGTCAGAGGTCGCTGGGAGTGGGCATGGCTTGTCCCTTAAAGGGACCAGAGACCAAAAGAATAACAGAAAGTATACTTTATGTCATTCTATACAATTTTACAGAGCTTCACCACTAATAGATTCCCTTGTGTCTCAAAAGAGACTTTGAAATTTTGAATCGTGTTGGGACTATTAAAGACTATGATTTAAAGACTATAAATGTTGTGGAGGTTTCCATCCTGCCTGGTCCCATAATAAACACACAGAAACTATATTATTTGCAATACTGTTTGGTCAATAGCTTAAGCGTCTTTTTAGCTAGCTCATATCTTAAGTTAACTCATTTCTATTATTTTATACTTTACCACAAGGCTCATGGTTTACCAGGAATGTTTTGGCACATCTGTCTCTGGCATTGGCTGCCTGACTTTCCTGACTCTGCCTTCTTTCTCCTAGCATTCAGTTTAGTTCCCCCACCCACCCAGGCCTAGCTCTATTCTGTCCTGCTATAAGCCCAAAGCAGTTTCTTTATTAATCAATAATAATTACAGCATACAGACAGGAATCCCACATTACTGTGAAGATTTTGGAAGTTAAAACTGAACATATTTTGTTTCAAAAGATAGCAGTGAGTGCATGGGGAATCCCAAGTGAAATGGTATAGTTTGAATGTGAAATTTCATATATAGGCTCAAAATTTTTGAATACTTGGTCCTAAACTAGTAATGCTATTGTTAAGAAGACTGTAGAACCTTTAAGAGATGAAGTTCTCCCTGGAGTAGATGGTCCACTGGAGTGATCACTGATGCTTTATATACTGTTATCACATAGAGGTTGCTTGCTGAAGGGCTCTTGAGACCTAATCATAGCATAGGTAGCAGCATGTAGGGCCCATGGGTCTACCCCTGTTCCTGGGGTTCATCTTGAGGACAATTTCTGGTCAGCCAGATAAAATATTGTATTTGTTCCTGTGCTGCCTCTGTCCCACCTGGTGATTAGCTGTAGGAAATTGTGGGTGTGGCAATTTCCCACCTGCCTGGGGGGAATTCCTTGTGCAGCAGCTAGGTACACAAGGATTTTCCCAAGGTTGAATAAATGGCATTCGGCCGATCTCCTTTTGAATGGCCAGGTCTGTTGTGTGTGT
The DNA here is from genome assembly GCF_000317375.1 of Microtus ochrogaster. Taxonomy (NCBI): domain Eukaryota; kingdom Metazoa; phylum Chordata; class Mammalia; order Rodentia; family Cricetidae; genus Microtus; species Microtus ochrogaster. The sequence goes on along the minus strand of NW_004949132.1, from coordinate 3,096,604 downwards.
TCTTTCAATCTCCAGGCCCTTGCCCAACTTGTGTACAGTACACTGGCACATGAACTGTACCGAGAAGGTAACACAGACACAGGTGGTACAATTGGAGACACCGCTGGGATATCAGGAATTACAGCAGCAGGCATTTCCCTTCACACTTTTCTCTCCCTTGCTAAACCATTAGATTCCCTTATTTAGGCACTTCCACATTCACATAGCTAGCCATGAAGATTCATTGTTTATATGGCCACTTTCTTATGCCTGACTCATTCCTGAGGCTGATCACCGAAGTGCAACTATCAAAATAACCAAGGTTCATTAAACAAAATTCATTATATGGCTACACTTGCTAACATGTCCAATCAGGACTTATCAACTCATCCTAGCACAGATTTCCTATTTTTTCCTTAAAAACCACTTCTGCAGGGACACATTCTGTCTGATGCAGGAACAGTCCCCAACTTGTCCCCTCCAATGTAAATAAATCACATTTGTGCTGAGAATTTTGTTTCTGTGCTTACTCTGAGGTCCCTTTTCTCTCAATTTCCTGAGAATGGATTCAATATGACCCCACCTCCTCTTGCCACCATGCCTTCCCTACTATACTAGATTTCATGTCTCTCTCACTTTGGTGGACTTTATCCCTCTGAACCTGGAAGTGGAAACTAAAGCTTTGTTCCTTAAGGTTTTCTGTTTTGATTTTGTTTTTGTTTTCTTGGTCAGGACTTTTATGCCATCATAATAAAAAAAGTAACTAAGACAGATTAGGAACAGTAAAGAGCAAAAAGAAACCAAGAGACAATTATAAATCCAAAGACTCAAGGAAGTGAAGGGTATTGGCATGCTGAGAAATTATAAGATCAGTGGGGCTCAATCATGGTGAAATGGCCACTGGGAGTGGAAAGATAGATGACAGAGAAAACAGAGGCTGATAAAATCTTATTTTCTATTGAATGCCTGAGGGCAATCTCAGTGTGGCAAAATAATAATTTTACAAATAAATAGCTGTGTCTAAAAAGGATAAATCTTTTACGGAGTAAATGAATGGTAGACAGAAATTATAATAAAATATTCAGTTTTAATAAAGGAAGGACTTACAAGACCGAGGTTCCCACGGAGAACAGGAAAACAGAAGAAGGGAAGGCGGGGAGCACACCCACAATATTTATAAGTAAATAATATCCTCAGGAGAACCTGCCCTACAAACAAGGTGATTGGCTGGGCTTCCCCTACATAAATCCTAAGCTGCTGATATCATTTGTACCCTGCTCCAACCCTCAAAGCTGACCACATGACTTCTGGCATGTCTTTGTGGAAACTGGAGTAGCAACAGGAAAATATCTATCCATTTGCCCTTTTATCTCGGGGATTTCTAGGAATTTCTATTAATGTGTTTAGTTAATAATAAAAGTCATTATCCTTGGCAGTATTTGTTCTGCCTGGCTTTCAGGTATGGCATAGCTCAGACTAAAGGGCAGACACTGAGTGGCTTAAATTATTCTCTAACATATTTGGAAGGTATCTTTTTAGGAAATATAGAAAGCTGCAATATAGGCAGTTCAAGACTACATTTTCTATTTTTCAACACTTCTATTTTTTTTCTTAGTGATCATCTTGCATTTAGAAGCCTTAAGCTTCAGATTTCATGTCTTTTTTGATTTCTGCATTTATGGTAGCCTATACTGAACTGGATATTAGTTTGGTTTGTCTACAAAAAGTCAGCCTTCTCTTATGCTCCAGTCAGTGAATGATTCTATAGAACTCAATTTCTAAAGCAGCCACCTAAATCATAGTTCAGAGCCGAAAGAAAGTAGCTTGTCAACTTTCTCAACAACATTCTCCCTGTCATTCTTCCTCTCCCCTGGTCACTCACCAAAAATAATCTTCATATTGTTTTTTATTATTTCTTACTTTATCATTTTAAATTTAGCATACAAAGTATTTTGTTTCATTATATTGCATCTGTAAACACATATATCATTATTTTTCATCATACTTTCTTTTGAAGCCTTTCAAACAGTACCATACATGATACCAAATGCTGTAGGAGATTATTCTTCCTTTACAATCCAATTCATTTTCTAGAAAAAAATGTAATTTGATTTCAGAAAATTCTATGAAAAAGAGAGATATCATTTCAGAAAAAAATTAATCATTATTTTTACCTGTATCTCCCAAGACAAACCACAGAGCTTTGAGAATTGGGTGACCTGAATGACTCAGACAGATCTTTAGATATCCAATCAGTTTGTAACACCTTCACGACACATTTCTGTCTTTGTTGAATGGTGTAGCTTGACAGGTTAATACAAAAGTACAGAAGAAAGAAGAGAAGGAGAAATAGAAGAATGGAGGGATACATGAATAGACAGGAGGAAGGAAGGAAAGGAGGGAGGGAAACAGATGACTAATTCTTCCATATCAATATGCATAAAACAGCCATTACCATGGTAGTGATCTGATAGTTCAGCTGACCAGCCAACTCTACCAGCCAATAATTTGGCCATAAAATACCATAAAGCAACAGCTGCTGGAAACAGGCCACACAATAAGAAAAGCTCTGGCCAAAGAACCTCACCTTTGTACTTTGGGTACACTTTTTAGTGCTAGATTAAGACTATTCCAGGGAATATTTGGGCAATTTGTCTAGTAACTTACAGTATAGCTCATTTTTTCTTGGTAATGTAAAGCTAAAAAAAGATTGTCAAAAACATCATTTTGTCTCTTTGTTGGTTGTATTTTTTTCTTTTTGGAGACATCATAGATTCACAAGCTGCTCTAAAAATGCTGTATCTGGAAGGCCTTCCAAGAGGCTATACCTAAGTATATTTGCTGGGAATTTTCAGCCAATGTCATCTAATGTTTATCAACAGGGCTTACCTGTGGAATACTCTCAAATTTAAGTAGTTAATTTATTCTTCAAAACAACCTTGAAAAATCACCCTTTTAGAATAAGAAACTAGGGTTTAGGAAAGTTCATTGCTTATTTGTAATTTTTATTGGCTTGTGTAAGAAAGAATGAATGTGAGATTGGGTAGGAAAAAGGCAGCCAGGATCCAGGAGGGGCTTGTGAAGAGGAGCTAGGAGGAGTTTGGAGAGGTGAAATATGATCAAAATATAGTGCATAAAATTAATAAAAGGAAAGGTGTAGTAATAGGAGCCGTGGGCTGTGTCCCGCCACCCAGTTAGCTTTACCCGAGATAATTACACTGACACTGTATTCTTTTAAACACTGCTTGGCTCTTTAGCTTTAGCCATTTTCTCGGCTAACTCTCGCTCCTGGACTAACCCATTTCCAATCATGTGTGTCGCACCCCAAGGTGCGCTTACCAGGAAGATTCTAGCCTACGTCCATCCTGGGTCGGAGCTTCATCGCGTGTGCCTCAGAGAGCAGAGCTCTCGCCTCTGCCCCCAAGAGTGGAGCATCGTGTCTCTCCCTGAGGCGTCTGCTCCCGAGAGGAGAGCTGTCGAGTCTGACCTCACTTCCTCTTCCGCCCAGCATTCTGCTCCGTTCACTCCTCCCATCTACGTTCTAACCTATCAGGGCAAGCAGCTTCTTTATTTAATTAACCAATGGCCTTCCTCCATCAGAAAGGTTTACCAAATCCCATGGAACTCTTGGGTATCCTAAATGATGGATTCAGAAAAGGACTTGGGAAAAGACAGGCTGAGTGAGAACATAAGGGAAATGTCAAAATGGATATAAAGAAAAGGGAAAAGTATGTACGTATGTATATATATATATATACACACACACACACACACACACACACACACTTTTAGAGATGAAATGAAGGTTCTAAGGTAACATATCATATAATCCTACATTGCTTTTAGGAGATGACTTCTTAAAGGAATCCTTCTATAAGATAGAATAAAACCATATACAACAATGGCCTTGCTTCTCCATACCATCTCCTTGATAAGAAAGTAGGACCATGAGCAAAGCATTGAGTTCAACATGTATGTTAGATTCAAAATGTCTCTAAAACTTCTCAGAAGAGATGTGTAACACATATAACGTTACATGAAATTAGAGATGAAATGAAGGTTCTAAGATAAAATATCATATGCAAGATGTTCATCCTAAAAGTAGACAATATGATCAAGGTGTCTATTAAATAAAAAGAGTCAATAGGCTAAGGGTGTAAGACAGAGTGCTTGCCCACTATGACTGAAGTGCCCAGGACCACATAAACTGTTTGAGGTAAGACATGCATGAAATCCCAGGACTTGGAATGGGTAGGCAAGTTGATGAAAAAGAAGTTCATGGGAATCCTCAGCTATATAGTCAGTGAACATATCCTGAGATATGTGCAAGCTTCTCTCTTTCCACAACAAGCAAACAAAAAAACTATGAGGACCAAAGACAGAAACAATTTTAAGGAAAACCCACAATTGAGGGATTGGTAAAAGACAAGGACTTGTAGAGGAGACAAATATTGTTCAGCCTTCTTACCTATTTCTCACACACCACAGCCTCTTAAAGACAAGTGCTGGGCAGGAAGGATGTGGTAAGGTGAGGGCAGATGATTGAAGGAGACAGAATATTTAAAAATCCTTCCATTTTGAGCACTTTATCTACCAGGTGTTATCCGGAGATAACCAAGGATGAGCTGAGAAAACAGTCTCACTCATAAATGCCACTATATTTCCAACTTGTGTAAAAACATTTTCCATCTTTGAGAGTTTTAATGTAGCTGGTTAAACCTTGCTTTTCTTGATGGCTATCCATTAGCTCTAACTCTCTTACCACCTGGTGTGTCATCTCCCACCCTTCCCAGACTTAGAAAAATTTCCAGGAATGAAATAAAAACTAGAAAAAAGTTCAGTATCTTTCTCCTTGACTTTTGTGGGATACCACAAGCTAAATTACTGCTGTGAGAATCACTTTAAATCCAAGACTCTTTTTTATACTTTAAGCAGTCATTTTTACCCAGAACGTAATTTTCCTATGTATGAAAAAGAAATTTAAAACATTTAAATCATTCTATTACACTGAGAAAACAGGTCATTTATTTAATTGAAAAAATAATTTAGAAAACACTTTTTACTATTACTAATACTTATTGGGGCCACTAAATTTGACCTACAATGATTTCTTTAGCATCTAACTGCAGCAGGTACTGAAAAAAGATAATAAAAGACAAACTTACAGTCTAATAGTGAGTACATGCAATAAAACAGATGGACCATTAGTGAAACAAGGTAGTGCATTCTTTAACAAAAACAGTATTTGACCTTCCAGTAGGATGCTGAAAGGGGGACTTTATATTAGATGGAATATTTAAGAAACACTGTGAGGTAAAATTTGATGTGAGACCCAGACATATCAGAAAAAGTTTACTGTACAGAGACTGGTGGTGAAAAAAATTCTAAATAGAAAAGAGCTGCAAATAAAGAGCCAACATGGTAGAAAATTATCAGAGTGGACCCCACTGATTGAATCTTATAAACTGAAAGTCCTACTCTGCCCCCAAACCCTGCTATTCCCCCTTTTGTGATATCAGAGGAACTCTGAAACACAGGCTATGACTGCACAGAGAGGACCAAGAAAACAGATCAAGAAAGTGGACAAAGAAAGCAGGCCACAAGAGACCTCAGCAGTCTCCTGAGACATAGAGAGTAACAGTACAGAGCAAAACAAGAACCATTCTGAAAGACACAGACAACTGTAAGAGTTGGAATTAGAGGCAAAGACACTGCCTGCACCAGTTGGAAGAAGTGATTGGAAGGCACCAATGCAAGAATTCATTCAACACCATGAAAAGCAACATGGGAATATCAGAACCCAGTGATCATACAACAGGAAAACTTGTACATCTTAACCCAGAAGAAGCAGAAGAAATTAATTTTAAATATAACTTCATAAGGATCATAAAGACCTTTAAAGAGGAAATGAAAAATTCCCTTAAAGAAATGGAAAAAACAAACAAACAAAAAATTGGATGAAACAAATCTCTTAAAGAAGCCAAAGGGGAAAAAAAAACTATCAAATAGGAGAAGCAAACAGTTCAACCAGTTCAAGACTTGAAAACAGAAATAGAGGTGGTAAAGAAAACACAAACAGAAGAAATTCTAGAAAGGGAAAATCTGAGTAAATGAATGGTAGCTACAGATGCAAGCATAACCAACAAAATACAAGAGATGGAAGAGAAAATCTCAGGTGTTGAAGATAGTATAGAAGAAATAGATTCATCCATCAAAGAAAATGTTAAATCTGACAAATTCTTAACACAAAACACCCAGGAAATCTAGGACACAATGACAAGACCAAACCTAAGAGTAATAGTGATAAAAGAAGGAGAAGAACTCCAGCTCAAAGGCACAGACAATATATTTAACAAAACCATAGAAGAATGATGGAGGAGGGCCATCTGATGGAGGAGGGATGCTGTCATTGGCTTATTAATAAAGAAATTGGTTGGCCTGATAGGTCAGAAGATAGGTGGGTGGAGTAGACAGAACAGAATGCTGGGAGGAAGAAGGCAGTAAAGCAGATGTTATAACTCTCCTCTCCAAGATGGACGCAGATTAAGATCCTTCCCAGTAAGGCACCACCTCGTGGTGCTACACACATTAATAGAAATGGGTTAATCAAGATGTGAGAGTTAGCCAATAAGAGGCTAGAGCTAATGGGCCAAGCAGTGTTTAAAAGAATACAATTTACGTGTTGTTATTTCAGGGCATAAGCTAGCCAGGTGGCTGGGTGGCAGGAATGCAGCCCACCGTTCCTTTCTACAGAAGAAAACTTTCCCAACCTAAAGAAAGATATCATCAACTTCCAATCACTATATAATAATCAAAACACAAAGCAAAAAGAATTAAACAGACCTATAACTGCTAAAGAAATAGAAACAGTCATCAAAAGTCTTCAAACCAAAAAAAAAAAAAAGCCCAAAAAAACCTTCTGTAAAGCAAATGACACAGTTAACAAGACAAAATGGCAACCTAGAGAATGGGGAAAGATCTTCTCCAACCCCACATCAGATAGAGATCTGATCTACAAAATATACAATGAACTCAGGAAATTGATCTTCAAAAGAACAAATAATTCAATAAAAAATGGAGTACAGACCTAAACAGATAACTCTCAACGGAGGAATCTAAAGTGGCTGAAAGATACTTAAACAAATGCTCAACATCCTTAGTCATCAGAGAAATGCAAATCAAAACAATGCTGAGATTCCATCTTACACCTGTAAGAATGGCCAAGATCAAAAACACTAATGACAACCTATGGTGGAGAAGTTGAGAGGTAAAGGGATCACTTCTGCATTGCTAGTGGGAGCACAAACTGATAGAGCCCCTTTGGATATCAGTATGGTAATTTCTCAGAAAATTAGGAAACAACCTCCCTCACAACCCAGTAATACCACTTTGGGGTATATATCCAAAGGATGCTCAATCATACCACAAGGACATGTGCTCAACTATGTTCATAGCAGCATTGTTTGTCATAGCCAGAACCTGGAAACAACCTAAATGCTCCTCAACTGAAGAATGGATAAGGAAAATGTGGTACATTTACACAATGGAATACTACACAGCAGAAAAAATAACATCTTGAAATTTGTAGGCAGAAAACATCATATTGAGTGAGGTAACTCAGACCCAGAAAGACAGTTATCCTATGTACTCACTCATAGGTGGTTTTTAAACATAAGGCAAGGAAACCAGCCCATAAATCATAATCACAGAGAACGTAGACAACAATTAGAACCCTAAGAGAGACATACATGGATCTAATCTACATAGGAAGTAGAAAAAGACTAGATATTCTGAGTAAATTGGGAGCATGGGGACCATGGGGGAGAATTGAAAGGGTTGAAAAGGTGGGGAGAGGAAGGGAGAGGGCAAAGGAAAACATATAGCTCAGTAAAATCAATAAAAAGGTAAAAAATAATAATTACAAAATAGAAGAGGAAAGAAGAAATAGACCACAAAAGGAGAAAATTTCCTGCAAATCAATGGATATGATAAAGGCCTGATATGGGAGGATATAAACAATAAATCTATAACCGAACTTTGGAATGGAAAAAATCTGAGTAGATATTTCGTTAAATACAGTATGATCAAAAATGTTCAAAAGTTTAGTCATTTGGGTAATATAGATATGTTCTCTCATGGGCATGATTGTGTAATAGGTAAAGCTTCTTCAGGGATAAAGAAAACATTCTAAAAGAAGTCAATGTCAATGACTGCTGTTTTGTAGGAGGGCTAAATCTGTGTTAGACAAGTGAATTATATCCTCTGTGTATCACATCTCAGTAATAGTATGTGACAGGTCAGCAATGAAGAAAAAGGGAGGGAGGGACGTCACACGTGACTCCTAAGGTCACACGAAGTTTTGAATCACATAATGATCATCTTTGGCTGAACAGCTGAATGTCTTCCTTGGTTTTTTTTTTTTTTTGAGTTCTGCACAGCTCTTTGTTTGCCCTTTAGAGACTGACTTTAAAATCAAAGACTAGAACCTCACAGCAACTCTGTGGTAAGGAGAATATTTACTGCTACAGAATAAGAAGATGTGGAGTTGTGTGGGTGGGAAATTGAGGGGCACTGGAGGAGGGGAGACTGTGTGTGATCAGAACATATTGTCTTAAAAATGTGATTTTCCAAAAAAAAATGTTCATGAAAAATAAACAAACACGTGTACTAAGGACCACTACCCTCCCTGGTTATATGTAGATAAGAATGTCTTCTATACTCCTAACTGCAACTTTTCCTGATATGCAATAGTTCTCCAAAAAGTAATGGAATCAGAGTACAGTGGAGAGAGGATGTCTTTTACACCAAATAGCATGGGAGGCTTGATGCCTCTCTGTATCACATTAAAAGCTCTCTGTGCAGCCAGGCGGTGGTGGCACATGCCTTTAATCCCAGCACTCAGGAGGCAGAGGTAGGCGGATCTCTGTGAGTTTGAGGCCAGCCTGGTCTACAAGAGCTAGTTCCAGGACAGGCCCCAAAGCTGCAGAGAAACCCTATCTCAAAAAAAAATTCTCTGTGCTCAGACTGTAATTCAAGCATTGCCTTGGCTAATGTCAACACCTACATGTAATAAATGCTTAATGTAAACAAGGCATTATACCAAGTAAGTGTGCATCAGTTATCTTGATTGCCATATCACTCCAGTGAGAATTTTTATACATTTTTCTATCCAGTTCCACAGCTGCACAAACTGATGCCAAATTGCTCTAAAATCTTGACCAAGACTACAGACAAGAAGAACTAGTTTCCAAGTTCCATGTAGTTCAACCTTCTTAGTGCCACAGAATACTAGCTTGTCCCTTCTGACCCAGAGGAGTGCTCTCTAAAGGGAAAGGAAAGAGAGCACTGAAATTCTTTTGTGAGTTTAAAGTCTTCACAGAAAGTCTTGTACTCTTTATCTGGTAAATTCTGTGGCATAAATGGTAATTTGTTTTAACATTAGAGGAGCTAAACAGAGTATCAGAAACATGTTGTCGGAACAATCTGATTAGGTCACTTCTCTGGCCCAGATGAAGTCCTAGAAAGCACAGGGTAAGAATCAGTTTCTCAGCACGGTTCCAGATATTTTGCTTCCCTCCACTGTGGGAAAAATCATTACTCTATGATTGCCTCCTAAGTGTGTCCCTAGTGTTCAGAGCTAACAAGTACAAATCAAGTATTTTGATGACACGCCAGTTTTATGAAGTTATTTTCCCCACTTCAGATGATGCTAGCTTATGTCAAGCTTACCCAAAAAAAGGAGAGAGAAAGGGAGGGAGGGAGGGAGAGAGGGAGGGAGGGAGGGAGGGAAGGAGGGATGGAGGAAAGGAATGAAGGAAGGAAGGAACGAAGGAAGGAAGAAATGAAGGAACGAAAGAAGGAACGAAGGAACAAAGGAAGGAAGGAAGGAAGGAAGGAAGGAAGGAAGGAAGGAAGGAAGGAAGGAAGGAAAGAATGATGGATGAAAAGGAGATAGTGAATGAGTTTTTCTCACTATAAAGGTAATTCACATTGTTACACATATATGAAAATCTATGCACAATAAATAAATGCTGCCCCCCATCTCCCCCTCGTTGCTTCAGGTAATACCCACTATGACTCTACTGTCACTTTCTAAGACTTTGAACATGTTAGATATGTAAGGGGAGTCATGACAGATTTCCCTTTTTGTTACTGAATCATCTTACTTTATCTTACTTCTTAAGGATATATTTCCAGAAGTAGGGTTCTTGAATCATACAGTAGATTTTGAAACAGTCTCAATATGTAGTTCAGGTAAGCCTTGAATCTTCAGTACTTTTGCTTCTACACTCTAAATGCCAGAACAACCTTAATGCTTTTTTTAGTGGCTTGGATTGTTCACTATTGCAGTAACAGTGCACAACGGTTGCAATGACTCTTCATCTTTTTCAAAACTGCCCTTGCTAGACTTCTAAAATCATGTTGAATAATAATGATGAGAATTGTCTTTTTTCCTGTTCTTTATACTTGAGGAAAACGTTCCTCATGTTAGCGAGTATAATGTTAGTATAAGTTTTCCATTTGTCACCCTTATTGTGTTGAATAGTTTCTATCTATTCCCAGTTTGAGTGTCTTAATCACAAAAGGGTATTGAATCTTGTCAAACGCTTTGTCTGTATTACTTAAGATGATCCTGTGTTTCTGTCTTTGATTCTGTTAATATGGTGGATTACATAAATTGAATTTTCCTTTCTCTAAAATAAATTTCACTTGGTCATGAGGTATAACTCCCTTAAGTTTCTTTGTATTCAATTTGTTGATATCTCATTAAGGATTCTTGTATAGTAATTAATTAGGGATATTTTTTAAAGTATTTTCATTATTGAACCATTTCCCATTCTTATTGATACTCAGTTCAGATTTCTTATTTCATTATGATTCAGTTGTGATGAACTGCACACTTCTCAGAAGTAATCCATTTCTTTGAACTTACAAAATGTTAATAGTGTTCTATTATTCCCCATTGTGATTCTTTGTATTGCCTGTCTCCAATATTACTTACCACTAAAAGCTGAGCTGTGTTTAGGGGATTTCTAATTCTTTCAGCCTCTTTCTCATCTTTGGCCCTATTCACCTCTAACCTTCATAGTCTACATCGGTTTTACTCAAGAGCAGTGGAGATTTTTTAAATTATTTCTTGTGAAGCTAAAAAGAAAGGAAAAGTATAAAACAAGGATTCTCATCAAATTTATAAGCAACTTCTCTGTAATTTGCTCCTTCTCAACTAACATTCTTCTATTTTTTTTCCATAAGGCACATGGTTGCTTATATTTAAATGCATAGGTCCCAGGCCTGTAGTTGTGGCTGTTACCAAGTGCCATATTTCAAAGCAATGTTTGTTTTTGAAATGAGAAGCTCTTTGCCTTTCTTTTCCCTACAGTGGACCAAGAATGATGTTTTTGTGTCTAAGCCTTTCCCAGTTCGAGACTATACTGTCAGGGAAGCAGATTTCTGACAAAATACAGACTACGTGTCTAGCCACTCACTGTCTTGAAGATGGGTATAGTTAGAGAGGTCAGGAGGCCTGAGGTAAACTGTGGGAAAGCATAGAGGAAAGTGGGTCACAAAACTACTACCATCTTAGTTTACTTTCTGTTGCTCTGATAAACCCTAGGGCCAAAAAAACAACATAGGGAAAAAAGGGTTTATTTCATCTATAGTCCATCATCAAGAGAAACTAAGGAAGGCACTGAAGACAAGGACCTGGAGAGAACTGAAGTAGAAACATGGAGGAACACTGCTTACTAATATGTTCCTTCTGGTTTGCTCAATTACTTTCCTTATGTAGTTCAGATCTCCCTGCCTAGGTATGGCACCACCCATAGAGAGTTGGTCCTCCTACAGCAATTGACAGTTAAGAAAATGTCCCACAGGCCCACATGCCAATCTGATAAGAGCATTTTTTTTCAATTGATGTTCCCTCTTTCCAGGGGACAATAGTTTGTATCAGTTCAGCCAAAACAAACCATCCCAAAGTGCTTAGTACAGATACCAACACCCAAGGGAGAAAAAAGCAAAGGGATTTTTATCAACCTGAGCCCAAAGTCAAGACAAGCTAAGCCAACCAGGGTCCTCCTGTACTCTCCATTAACTCTTCCTGCAATGCCCCCCTCCTTGCCTTGCACAAGCCGTTTCCAACCATACCCCAGCTCATCGTGCCTTTGTTCCAATAGCTCTTCTACCTTCCTTCCCCAAACCAATGTCTTTCTGTTGTCACCCAGTTGTCCTTCCAGGCATCCTCCTCCCAAAAGAAAAATACAATAAAGACAAAAAGAACCATTTAATGTGTTTTAATGAAGAAAGCTTCCCTCAAAGGTGAGACTCATTCATTTATACTAAGAAGGGGAGAAAACCGACACAGCTTTTCCATTATCATGAGCTACGTGAGAAACTCAGTCAAGGAACAAAATATTAGCCTCAAGTTACGTTGTAGACAGTGAGCAATAACAGATAATGACTTCTAGAAAGAGGTCAACTGTGTAGAAGGCAAGTTTTATACTATCTCCTGCAGAATGACAAAAAGAACACCTCTGTGTAAGGAGATGTGATAAGCCAGAGGCGTGGCACTTCAGGAAGGTACGGAAGCTAAGTCTCTTCATCTGATAAACATGTTCATTTGCATTCCCGTGTCACTTAGTCAGCTGCAGGTCTCACCCGGTTCCCCACTGAATAAATCAGTATCTCCCTATAAATGCAATTGTTAAGGTTGGTTTTCCTTAGTGCCTGGTGCTCTTGGAGAAAGAAAGTCTAATAATAGAGTTTTGTGTGAATATAGAGAGCAGGAGGACATCAAATAATCATGAGGCATCCCGGAGATTAAAGAGCTAATTGTGTTGAAGGTCATCTGTCCTGGGCTTGGCTAGAAAACATCAAATGTGAATTGCTACCCAAAGCAGCAGCTGTTTCTTCAGAGCCCCTACTTAGCTCAGAATAAGATGACAATCACATTATTGACTCACAAATGGATTAAGCCTTCAATAGCCACTTGCTTCCGCTTTTCTTCATGCTTTCTGGAAGGTTGGTGGATCCTTGATTATATGTAAACTGATTTCGCCTTCTTTGTGGGATTCCCAAATGTCTGCTATTCAAAAGGCATTCATTTCTATTCCAAACAATTTCTATAAAACTTGGTGTTGTGATAAATAGCTCAGATTAAACATAGTACAGAACTGACTAAAGCGGTTGGTTAAGTTCCTTGCATACCCCTCCTCAGTTTTCCATGGTTTGTTTGTTTCCTTTCACCAAGAGTGGGGAATCCCAATTGCTTCCCTTGGATTCTATGGCTTTGATGGAAGAAAAGAAAGCTCCTAGTAAAAAAGGCACGTTTTCAAAACAAACTATTGTTAAGCTTGCCATAAGATAACAAAGACAACAAAAAATGAAAACATCTTGGGTAGATTGCAGTGTGCTAGCCTCCTTAGTATTATCTTTATAGGGAGTGATGGGTGGGGGGGTGTTGTTTGTGTTCAGTTACTTTCCTTTCTTTTTTTAGTGAGAGGAAGCTTTTAATCTTTTAATAGAAAATATCCACTTCAACTTTGCCTGAGCAGGCATTCAGGACTGTCACAAAGGTCAAAAGGTTTCCTCTCTTTTGCTGGCTCCTGACCCTGACCTAGGGCTAACTATTAGATATTCTGATAGTTTTGTTTTGTATGATGCAAAGATGAGGGCCTGGAAGTCCACCAGGGAACATTTAGTATTCTTTAAACCTGGGCTTTTTCTAATTTGGTTTGTTTTAGTCTGATTTGGATTATCGCATTGGCGAGGAGGTTTATTGGGCTGCAAAAAGTTTTCAATATGAAATCCTCAAACAATTAAATAAAAACATTTAAAAGGTCTGAATTACCAACAATGGGCTTCAAATAAGAATTTGTCTATCCTGGGTGGCCATCTGTCCCCTAACTCCAACCATCTTTTCAACTGGTATTTTTCCCATGATCCTTCCACCTCACAAACAGGAGATAGTCCTCCCAAGCAAGTTGCCAGATTTCACTGTGAGAAACACTGAAGCTATAAGCTTTTTTTGGTAAATGTTCTGGCATAGCACAAAAACACTAATGACCTTCACATACGTTTCCTAGAATCAATAGTTTTGAATTGTGGTTGCCATGGTGTCTTTTTAGTTTTACAAATGTTTTCCTTTAGATTAAAGGAGTCTCTTTTGTTCCATTAGCAACACTTGGTGTAATTGTGCAAGGTGAAGCCCTGTAGTATCTAGAAACTTGATCTTGAAAGGTTTTCCCATAGATGTTTGCTTTCTCTTTAATCTTCAAGGAACAGTGCACTCTACTTCCTGGTTCAGCTCTTCAGGGTACATGAGGTAGCTTTGTAATTTTAAGAGTGAATAGTCAAGAGATCTGAATTTTCTAGGCTCCCTTTCTAGTCATTATTTTTTCATTTTTTGGTAGAGAAGTAGATGCTATACCTCGAAACCAGAGCAATACTATGGAGTTACCTAGAATGGGTGTACAGTATGTATTTCTGGTGCTTCCATTTGGACTACTATATATTCTTGAGCCTTAAATACTTTGCCAGGAATATTGTGCTTCCCCTTAACCCTAACCTTAAGTTTAGTCAATGGGCCTTCTAAAGATGAAGGGTATCCTCCCTAGAAACTTGGGTTTCAGTGAGACTTTGGAGGCCAAAGTCACTTTCAAATACAAAGAAATTTAGTAAAAATTTGTACTGTCCCTCACTGCATGTGCCTTAGCCCCCCAAATCTCAAAATAAACTCTTCTCTCCTATGTCAAAGGCAGAAGATCAGATTTCTTGTCCTTAGCACAGAGTGAAATGATCCTGAGAGGGAGGCTCCAAGGTTTCGAAAATCACACTGACTGGCAAGAAAACTGATATCTATTTGCTAGGGAAATGACAAGCTTCCAAGATGCTGGCACACTACAGGATGAATATGTTCACTCGAGAGAACTGACTCTGTAAACAGTGTAGGAGGAGAAACAGGGATAGAAAATGGAAGCAGTGAGGAAGGAAGTAGAATCCATGTGGCATGAAAGGATAAAGGAGCCTCCTAGAGGCAGAAGGGAACAAGAGGGGTCAGAGAGGTAGGAGGAATGAGTGAAGTTGACGAAAAATTGTTTGAAAATGCCTCAATGAAACCTAATACTTTGTATGCTAATTAAAACAAATTGTATAAGCCGGGTGATGGTGGTGCACACCTTTAATCCCAGCACTTGGGAGGCAGAGGCAGGCGGATCTCTGTGAGTTCGAGACCAGCCTGGTCTACAG
>NW_004949132.1:3070336-3081282 GCF_000317375.1 Microtus ochrogaster | reverse complement strand
GAGGCAGAGGCAGGCGGATCTCTGTGAGTCGGAGACCAGACCCCAGTCTGGTCTGCAGAGCTAAAGTATAAACAAAAGAAACCATAAAAATACAGGGAAACCCTATAAAGAAAAAAAAAAAAAAAAAAAACCAAATTGTATAAAAGAAGTTCCTATTCTGAGAAGGTTCTAAGGTGGCATGTCACAGAAGATCCTTGCATACCCATATTTATTGCAACACTGGTCACAGTAGCCAACTTACAGAATGACTCAAGGTGTTTGTCAGCAGCTACACGGATAAAGAAAATGTGCTGCCTATACACAATAGAGCTTTAAGCAGCCATAAAGAAGAATGAAATGATTCCATTTCCTGTAGACTGATATGATTAGTGATCATCAGATTAAGTGAAATAAGCAAAACTCAGAAAGGTATATCCTAACATTTTGTAGACAAATAAAACAACCTATGTATTAGATATATGACATATCACCACACAGATGCATAAATGTGACAAGAAACAGGAGAAAGACTTGAGGGGGGAAAGATACTAAAAAAAAAGAAGAGGGCAGAGAAAAAAAGGAAAATAGGAAAGAGGGTAAGCATGGTGAAAATATATGATAAACTTGCGGAAACTGTCTTTATGAAAGCCAGCATTCTGGGCAATGAATATGCATCACTAAAGAAAAATTGAAAAGAATGTCGCTTTGCAATGAACTACAAAAGACAGAAACTCCATTTTTAGATGAGACATTCTCACCACTGACTTTGTAGCTTACACTTAAATATTTTAGCCTGAAAGTACTGCTTTCCTGAACTGTGAACTAAAGAAGTAAAGCGATTGATCAGAAGCTTAGCTCCAGAGAATGCTGCATGCATTTCAGATTGCTAGTCACAAAACCATGAGTCTTTTGCCTCAGTGCCTTCCTGACCATAGTTCTAATATCCCATGCTTCTGCCAAGCCTACTACTGAGTTCCAGAAGTCTCTTGAGCTGTAAGTCTTTTCTTTTATGGTCTAGAATTATATATAAGTGTGGTGGCCTTCAGAAATGATTGTCCAGCAGAAAAAAAGGTTTTATTGGTCTTTAACATTTTTATCAAAATAATTTATACATGTTTTTTCTTTTATGTAAATAATAGTCTCTATATTATATTATTAAATGGTTGAATTTGTGTGGATCTTGGAGACCAAAAAATAAATTACCTTCATCAACAACTCCCTGCTGTATAGTATATAAATAATACCTTTCTATAGATTTTTGAATGTATTTTTGCTTCCCTCTTCTATTTCATCAATAGCCCATTAAATCATGTGGTCTGCCAAGGTGATACTCTGTGGGTTCTGAAAGCTCAAAGCTATACTCACCAACTTTAGTCAGCTCTGTTTTCTTTAAATAGCAATGCATGCATCTTTTCTGGGGTCAGAGCAATGAAACTCCTCTGGACATCCTTGTCACTCATAATACTTCTAACTTAGGAGGCATTTCCCACAGAGAAGTGATGTGGGAGTGTCATATATCAATCTGTTGATTTCATTGGTTAAGTAATAAACAAACTGCTTGGGCTCATAGCTTAGAACATAAGTGGGTGGAGTAAACAGAACAGAATGCTGGGAGGAAGAGGAAGTGAGGTAAGACGCCTCAGGCAGAGAAGCCATGCAGCTCTCTCCCGGGCAGACTCGATTCAGCTCCAACGCAGGATGGATGTAGGCTAGAATCTTCCCGGTAAGCGCACCTTGGGGTGCAACACAGATGATTAGAAATGGGCTAAATTAATATGTGAGAATTAGCCTAGAAGAGGCTAGATAGAAATGGGCCAAGCAGTGCTTAAAAGAATACAGTGTCCGTGTAATTATTTCTGGTATAAAGCTAGCCATGCGGGCAGCTGGGTGGCGGGACACAACCCCACCGCTCCTATTACTACAGAGAAGATAAAATTATTTACTCAGTAAAGTGTCTATGAGGTCAGCAGTATGGAGGGAGATGAGGGAGGTATAAATGGTTGTAATAGCTCAAAGTGGTAGCACACCGCTTCACATATCTGGGATTGGGATTTTCTGATAAAACATAGTATATTGTGATTTGGGAGTATAAGCATGGCATGTCTAAGTATTTTAGAATTTTTTTCTAGTTGATCAATACATATTGTTCTGTAATTATGGTTACATTGCTCATAATCTTAAAAATGATTCTTGCCAATGAACCAATAAACAGCAATCCTGTATTCTCATGCTGTTTGCATTTTTCTCATTAGAAACCAGTATTATTTTCATTCTCCTGTGTCTTTGAACTGTACCTAAAACCACATAATTCCAATCACAATTAACTCTATAGACCCCTTTCTATGAGCTGTTTTTTTGCTTTATAGATATTTAAAGATATAATTTACATACCAAAACATAATTTATTTGAAATATACTGTGATTTTAGTAAATTCACAACATTATATAACCAGCAACATCTGAATCTAAAGCATTTTCATCAGCTTTTGAGAAATCCCATACTGCACCCTTAGGGTCATGGTGACATGGTGGTCATTGTTGTGATCCAAAGACATCATAACGGGATAGGACTATTGGTTGTTTTCCTCCTTTGGAAGCTTGCATGACAACTTTTGGCACCTTAAAAGCTACTTCTCAGGGAAGAGGCTTTTAGATCAGTTCCAGCTCAGGGACTTCTTGTCCCTATATCTAAAATATATGGTGTCTTCAACAATAGGGACTTACCTTCCTCATCTGGGAGGAAACAAGGGAAACAGCAATAGCCTGGATGTCTTGGGCAACCCTGACTAATAACTCAAAACAACTTCTCATGCCTGGTCTTGGGAATTTTTTTAGGTGGGTCTTTTGCTCTGGGAAGAAACATTGTCAGCCCAGATGAGAATATTTCATTAAATTATGTATGTATATTTATACACAGGCTTAAATGTATTATTACATATAAGGTCTTTTAGGTAAATAATTAATGTATAATTCCTTATGATTCTTTTCAGTTATTTTGTCTTCCTTCATCCTTGTGTATTTTCCCCTCCCTAGAGACCCTTTTCCTCAATTCTACAATAAGATCACCCCTACCCCAACCACCCTACCCCAGCAATGGTCCCTTTTTACTACCCTTGTTTCTGAAGTCACTCTAGAATATGTACTCACATCTGAAGATTTGGAGCTAGGAGCCTCTAATGAGAGAACGTGCATTATTTTTGCATCTCATTCTAATGTTTCCTCACTCAATTTGATCTTTATAGTTAGGTACACTTACCTGCAATTTTGATGATTTCATCTCTCTATAAAGCTGAGTAGTATTCCATAGTGTGTATTTATCATATTTTCATTACCCAGTCATTGGTTGAATGACATTTAGATTGTTTCCATTTCATACATATTGTAAATAGGGTAGCAATGAACATGGATGAGCAAGTATCTGTGAAGTAGGATGCTGAGTCCTTTGAGCATGTGCCAGAGAGTGAGATAGCTGGGTAATATGGTAGATTTATTTTTTTGTTTTCTGAGAATTGTCCACACTGATTTTCATAGTGGATGCAACAGTTTACAATGTAAGAAACAGAGGATTGGGGAGTTTTCGATGATATGGTTTCTTCTAGCAATGTCAGAAGTTACATGGATAAATACACGGATAAAGTATCACCGACATGAGAAGAACAAGGAAAAATACACACACACACACACACACACACACACACACACACACACGAGAGAGAGAGAGAGAGAGAGAGAGAGAGAGAGAGAGAGAGAGAGAGTTAAAGTAGTCAGGGGAAAGAAGACAAGGCCTCAACTTTTGCACAAATAATAAAAACCTAGAGACAGAAATTGGAGTTCAAGTTGAAGATCAGAGAAAAAAAATCAGACAACTAAAGAATCCTTTTTACCCCTACCAAATCTTCAGACTGAAAGGACAAAATCCTATCTCTACGAATCCTCAGACTCCACACTCCACTGAGTTCCTGTCCTTTCCACTTTATATTCCTCTCTGCCCAGATATATTGCTTCTATCTCCATCTCCCTAATGCTGGGATTAAAGGTGTGTGACTCCCAAACACTGGGATTAAAGGTGTGAACCACCACCACCTGGATCTGTTTCTGGGACAGTCTTCTGTAGCCCAGGGTAGCCTTGAACTCACAAAGGTCTGGAGGCATCTGACTTCCCAGGTCTCTCTAGTTGTCTGATTTGCTTTTCTGGTCTTCAACTTGAACCCTGATATCTGTCTCTAGGTTTTTATTATTCATGTTACACTAAACCCTATGCAAAGAGCCTTGGTTAATTAGGAAATGCTGAGTGTGCTGTCCAGGTGGTATGCAGGGTCCACTCTCCTGTGTGCTGTTGCTGGTGTACGGCAGGGCTAGTTCTCTCACTCTTGTGACCTCCAGGGCCAGCTCTCTTACCTGCCACAGGTAAAAATGGGTGGAGCAGGGAGGGCATCTTTCCCTGACCCTGTTTTTTGGGGTTGTAGGTAAGCCAGCCTCAAGGGCATGAGATCAGGAGACCTCACCCCAACCACTATGCATCCTACAGCAATCATGAGAGAGGGCCCTGCACCTGATCTGGGAAAAACAGTAGAGTGGTCCCTGGGAATATCAGTAAGGCAGACCTGGACCTGGAGGGCTGGCTGTAGAGTAGGAGAACTGGCCCTGCTCCTTGCTGCAGGCTATGTTGGTAGACAATGCTGGAGAGTTTCTCAAGAGAAATCTGGTAGGCTAACCAATCCAGCTACCACCAAGGCTCCGAATCAGGCAGTGAGTTGGCCTCTCCCAACATTTACATGTAAAGGGGACTAACCTACAGATCCAAATCAGCAGGATCTCCTTGACACAGCACAACAGGATATCCAAGAGGAAATCCCCAGTAAGATCTCATTATAGGTGGCTAGGCCTTGACCAGTGACTCTTGTTAATGAACACTTGAAAGTAAAGATGAACAGATTAAAGGCTAAATTGTGTGTCTCAACAGGTCACAGTACAGCTTCCATGAGAATATTCTTCTTTTTCTTGTTTTATTTCTTTGTTTTGTTTGGATTTTGGTTTTTCTTTTAAATTTGGATTTGTTTTATAAAGACAGATGTGAGGGGAAAGGGAAATAAGAGGGAACAGATGCACACTGTGAAAATCTGCAAAGAATCAACAAAAGTGAGAGGAAAAAATGCTGAGGGTCAGAGAAATATTTGTCCTCAAGAAGAATCATATCACTTGGGTAATCTATGCCAAATGATCAGCCCTAAATGCACATATATAAATAACTCTCACACTGAGTAAGTTATGTTTAGGAATATATATATATATATATATATATTAGGAATATATATATATGAGTATATATATATATATATATATAACAAAAATTAATGAAAAAAGGTCATGAACATGGAAGAAAGGATGGATATATGTGAGGGTTTGGACAGAGGAAAGGGAAAAATGATGTAATTATATTATAATCTCTAAAGTAAAATAATTCAGGGAAATTGGAGAACACAAAAATGCTAACTCTGTGTCAGAGAGCTTGCTTAGCATACATTTGCTCTTTACTCCAGTCCCAGCATACTATATAAATATTGAGAGGATGAGGTATAATTGAACCTCAATAGACATTTCTCAAAAGAACACATAAAAATACGCAACACGTATATGAAAAGTGCCTGTCAGCACTAACCACTGGGGAAGTACAAATTAAAGTCACAATGAATGAAAAACACTGGCTACTATGGATTAGCGAAATAGCTCAGAGGGTAAAAGTGCTTACCAAAAAAGCCTGACCACCCAGGTTAGTTCCGTGAAACCCAAGGTAGAAGGAAAGAACTGACTTACAAAGTTGTCTTCTGACCTCCACATAATCACCATGGCATGCTCATGTCCACGCACACATTAGTACATAGTCATCATCTGTGTATATGTGCACAGACACATATGCTGAATGACAATAAAAGCAAAATTAGAAAAGTATAGTTATTATAAAAAAGACAAAAAAGAACTGTTAGCAATGATGTGGTGAAAAGAGAATCCAAGCATATTGTTAGTGGAAAAATAGTCTTGAAGCATATTAAATTACATGTAGAACAACTTCTCTGATCCAGCAATCCCATTACTGAGTATAGCCAACAAACATATCAGTATGCCAAAGAAACATCTACAGCCTCTTTATTAGATCGATTTCATAATGGTTAAGGTGTTAGAACAAAGATCAAGAGTCAAATGTGTAATTTCTACTCTTTCTCTCTGTATGTGTGTCTGAGTGATTTCTACTCTATCTCTCTTTCACTTTCTCTCTCTGAGTAATTTCGTCATCGTCTTCCTCCCCCTCCCCCCTCCTTCTGCTCCTCCTGCTCCTCCTCCTCCTCCTTCTTCCTCTTCCTCTTCCTCTTCCTCTTCCTCTTCCTCTTCCTCTTCCTCTTCTTCTTCTTCTTCTTCTTCTTCTTCTTCTTCTCTCTCTGAGTAATTTCTTCTTCCTCTCTCTCTCTCTCTCTCTCTCTCTCTCTCTCTCTCTCTGTAATTTGTACTCTATTTTTCTCTCTCTGAGTAATTTCTACTCTGTATGTGTATGTGTGAATATAATAAAAAATAAGAGGACAAAAATTTGAGAAGTAATGAGAATGAGTGCACAGGAGGGGTTAGAATGAGGAAAAGGCAGGGGAAATGGTATAACTACAATACGCATATCTGAAATTCTGAAAAAATATATAAAAATTTAAAAATAGAATTAAATGGGGCTTTATTAGTTAGTCACAATTTTACTTAATATTCAAGAGTGAAAGTGAAGACTGTAATATGTATACTACATCAACACCCCCTATACAGAGTTTTTAAACGAAGCATCATACAACTGCTGGACCCCCCAATCCAAATATTTCTCATATTTACTTAAGTTTTTCCTGTGAACCTTATCACACCCCTCCCTTCATGAACCATATTTAATAAATATGTTGTAATAAATTAATTCAGTGAGACAGTGACGGATGGAGAGACTGAATGATCTCCACCAGAGGTGAAAACTAGTAAGATGGGTAGCAGAAGAAAAGTCTCCTCGTCCCTCTTAGTAGTACAGATTGTGACATCCAGTGATCCTAGAAAGCACATGGCTGTGGAGTGTATATTTAGTATGTGACCACAAAATTCTCATAAAATAAACAGATGTCCTAAATGCAATATAGAAACAAAAGAAATTCTACTATGTGGGAAGCAGGTCCCATACAGCATGCTTTGTTTGGTCCTATTAGCCACCATTAAGAATAAAAGCAACAAGACAATGACAACATACAGGATCAGATAAAAAAAGATGCAGAAGGCCCTATTTTTCTTATTCTTCTATGCCTTGGTGTTGAGAAAGACCTCACATAAAGGAGATTAAATTACTCAAACTGCTGATCAGACAGAGGTACACTTAATAGAAACATAAAAACGTTTTAGTTAGAAAATAATGAAAGCCCCTAGCTGGGGCTCTAGGCTCAGTTATCAAGAGGACCATTGGGCTTGAGAAGGAAATATATCAGGACCTAAGAATTCTTCTTGGAAAAAATTCCCTAAGAAGAATCAACATAAGTGAACTTGATTCAGTGCAAATAGATCAATTTTTGACATGTGGGAAAACATACATAAAATACACTGTGAAGTATATCTAGTTGTGTTTTAGGCCGATTTCATCTCTAGAATAACCCGTGACAGCCATGCTTTCCGATCTGAATGAATACATTTATTAAGTACGTAGCAAGCAAGGAATGGAAGTGCAAGCAATAGCGAAACAGCAGAACATCAGATCAGGAGTTTATATCACACAGCAGGAGCGACTAGGAAAGCTTCATGATCATAACAGCTGGAAACCTCTGAACACTGTAGAGGGTCCCATGAAGAATGCTTTAATCCTCAGGTGAGGCATCTGAATAAAAACAAATAACAAATGGCGATAGATTATCATCATGAAATCAGGGCATAGAATAGCAAAAATTACTGGAGAAGGAGTGCTGAAAGTCATGCTAGGGTTCCCAGTTGAAAAATTTCTGGCTAAAGCAGAATAGTCTCTCTGTGGGTCTACCTCCAATGCCCTGTTGCCACAGCAATCATTTTTATACTGTAAGATAAGCAACAGTAACCTCTGTTAGAAATGGTTTACTGTACATCATTCCCAAGGGCACAATGGTTTTACCCAACTTACTCACTTTCTGTTCTCAGCGGTACAGTGCTTTTACAGGTGAGCTATCTTACTGTTGTACTTTCCCTCCTTGTCATAGGGCTATGGAACTAGTCAGCCCTCTCAAAGTGTCTGCATTAGTTACTTTTCTTTTGCTGTAATCAACTGCCATGACCAAAAGCAGCTTGTGGAAAAAAAAGAATTTATTTTGACTTATGGTTTCATAGAGGATAAGAATTCATTATGGCAAGCATCATGAAAGCATGTTGTAGTAACAGGAGTGGCGGGGCTGTGTCCCCGACACCCCGGCTGCCTGGCTAGCTCATGCCCTGAAATAACAACACACAAACTGTATTCATTTAAACACTGCTTGGCCCATTTCTATCTAGCCTCTTCTAGGCTAATTCTCACACCTGGACTAGCCCATTTCTAATAACGTGTGTAGCATCCAAAGGTGCACTTACCGGGAAGATTCTAGCCTACATCCATCCTGGGTTGGAGCTTCATCGCGTGTGCCTCAAAGAGCAGAGCTATCGCATCTTCCTGGGAGAGGGGAGCATGGCGTCTCTGCTCCAGAGTGCAGAGCTGTCGAGTCTGAACTCACTTCGTCTTCCTCCCAGCATTCTGTTCTGTTTACTCCTCCCACCTATGTTTTAACCTATGAGGCCAAGCAGTTTCTTTATTACTTAACCAGTGACCTTACTCCATCAGCACGTGGCAGACATTGGGTAAAGAGTACAAGTCGGAGCGATCACATTCTCAAGCCCAAACAGGAATAGGAGTGAGGTTTCAACTCTTGCCTACTTCTTCCAGCAAGGTCACGACTCCCTATAAGTTTTCCCCACCCAAAACACAACCACCAAACTGTAGACCAAGTGTTTAAGTACACAAGGGTATGAGGGACATTTCTCATTCAAGCCAAAACAGTTCTCTCCCTGACCTCATAGGCTCATTGCTATATCATAATGCAAAATGCATTAAGTTTACCTGCAACTATTCTCATGCAATTTTTATCATTTTCAATACTCTCCAAAGTCTCTTCTGAGATGCAAGGACGTTTCTTTTTAAATATTTATTTATTTTCATGTCAAATGCATGAGTGTTATTCTTGCATATGCTAAGTACAATGCATGTATGCCCAGTGATCACTGGTCCAGGAAAGGGTACATGGAATTATGAGTGTTTGTAAGTAGTTACATGGATGATGACAAAAACAACCCTGTTCTCCACAAGAACAGCAATAGTTCACTTACCCATGGACATTAACATTCTAAAAGGGAAGTATAGGGACACAGTGAGCAAATACTGTATCAAGGCAAGACCAAAACCCAGCTGGGAAAATATCAAATGCTTTAGCTACATGACCAATGTCTGAAAATTCAGTTCCCAATGACTTAGATGACGTAGCCCCACAAGTGTAGCTGCCTGTGACATATATCATTCTCTTTGACTAGTCCAACTTACTGCATGCAGGCTCTCTTGCAGATGTCTCAGGGATCTGGCATCTCCAGCAACCTTAACCTCATTTTTCACAACTTCACAAACAGCCTCTCAAGGCCTCCTGCCCTCTCGGGGCCTTCACTCACCAACTCCGCTGTCACATATTGTCTGGCCTTAGTGCCTCACTGAAACTACAGCAAAATCCATGAACCCTTTCATTCTTGCATCTTTCATGCCTCTAAAGCCAGCCCCATGTGGATAGCTGCCAAATTCAGCAACCCACTTCGGGTGGCATCTGACATTTTAAATATCATATTTCTAGCAGCTTCAATTTACTTTCTAGAAGCTGAAAACTTATTGGGCCCTTTCCTAATTTGCAAGCTTAGCTTGGTTGGGTCTTGCCCTGAGGGTATCCTTGCTATGTTTTCTCCAGGTATCTCTCTGGAGGTTTCTCATTGACTGTAAACCTCCTGTTGCTGTTTTTCTCTCCAAACTGCACATTTTGTTTCTTTCTTCCCCACTTGCTCTTTTTCTTTGTAGACCGACATCAACATTATGAGTATGGTTAATGCTAATAACCATGTTTGATGCTTGATTGTCTTGAAATTTCCCCTGGGGAGGAAATTAGTCCATTACTTGTAAGTTTAAACTCATGTAAGTTCTTTGGATATGGGAATAAGGAAGTCAGATTCTTTGTCAAAATATCTCACGAATAAACTTTTGACTCATTCCTAGTATTGTAATCCCTAAAAATTCTTAAGTTATGCCTCTATAGTCTTCATTGATCTCAGAACTACCATATTCCAGGATCCACCTAGAATGGCACTTTAAGCTCTACTTATAGCATTCATGTCATTTTAGTCCAAAATTTTAGTCTTCCACATTTCTCCACAAACTACATGGGGAAAAGCCTACCCTACACAAAGAACTTGAGGTGACTGAGTAAAGCAGGGCATGGGAGAGATGGCTCTCTCCAGGGAAGAGAACAAGAGCACAAGAATTGGTTGTGCAGTGCCAAACAGTCAGCCCTGAAAACATACATACAAATAACATTATATGGAATCAACATCTTATATTTAAGAATATGCATGTATATACAAATAGTATATGCATGCAATAACAATTGATGAAGAAAAAGACCATGAATTTGAAGGAGAATGGGGAGCGGTGTGTAGGGGTGTTTGGAGCAGTTATTCTTAACTTTTATAATGCTGTGCTTTAATACATTTAAATTTAATCATTTAACCCCTAATAGAGTTCTTCATTTTGTGGTGACCCTTAACCATGATATTATTTTCATTGCTACTTCATAACTGTAAAATTACTACTGTTATGAATCATAATGTAAATATCTGATATTCAGATCAATAGGTTGCTGGCCAAGACTAATTTTTTTTTT